>NC_140388.1:6900000-7070000 GCF_054491055.1 Hypomesus nipponensis | reverse complement strand
ATGTAGTTCTCAAGACCACCAAAATGGCACGCAGGCAAAGCTGAGAAGGTGTCTGCTTTCAGGAGTGTGACCCCGCCACCCTGTCCTCACCTGTTTACACACACACACACACACACACACACACACACACACGCGCAGCCTTGGGTGGACCATCTCATTTCCAGCAGCACTCTTGTTGAGGACTGCTCGCAGAGAGACACCATGGGAGGGTCATGGACCCAGTCTTGCCCGTGTTCCAGAAATTGTCGAGGCCTAAATCTGAACGGTGTTTTTGGTCTCTGTAAAGATCTGAGGGATCCATCCAAGGCAGAGGTCACAGGTGAAAGGTCACACAGGTGAAAGGTCACACAGGCAGCTCAGAGTGGAGGGCCAGACAGCAAATGAGAGCCGATTATTTGATTGATCAGGTCATTCCAGCCAATAGCAGAACTTAGGAGAGGGCGGGGGGGGGGGGGGGGCGGTGTCAGTGGCAGACAGACAGAGAAGGCGGCCAATCCACACAAAGACGTAGGAAGCGGGAAGAAGATTCCACCCCAGTATCACTACAGGACGTCGCGAAACCCACAGACGCCCTAGTGCCAAAAAGCACGGCACCGACACAGGAAGTACAATAACGCAAGTCACCCTCGCAGCAATTATCCCTACACCAATAGACAAATACTCCTGAATACAGATAAAAATATCAAATTGTAAAGCCCCACTCAAGCTAACCAACGGGGGGGGGGGGGGGGGGGGGGCAGTGTAAACGTCTCTGTGCTGGGGGGAGTCTCTGGGTGTGGCCTAGGGGTTAGGGCCTGCAAAGCCCGCTGTGCGGCAGGCTGTTAGAGGCAGGGCAGCACTGCCGTGTGAAGAGGCAGAACACGGAATTAGAGCTCGCAAGCCATCAGCCTGGGACATGTAGACATGGGGGAGGACCAAACTCAGGCACAAGCACGAACACACGCTCGCACACACACAGACACAGCACTGGGGGGGGGGGGGAGAGAGATAAAACGGTTCAGTTACCTTTCCCAATAGTCTTTTTGGGAGCTGACGAAGAGGAGGGAATCATAGGTAATTTCAACTCAGCGCGATTTGACTCAGTCAGAAGGTAGTGGGACTTATAGGCATATGAACTTAATATGGTGTCATTTAGCTGCTGCACTAAGAGCCCTACACAGGACACACACAGGAAGAGATGGGGGTGAGCCGCAATCAAAACCACAATGCCCACAATTCCACAAGAGAGAGAGAGAGAGAACACACGCTGTTAGAACACGCAGCAAACGGCCATTCCAAACAGACACACAGTGCACTCCGCCGACAACAGAGAAATTGGAATAAAATGGGGGGAGGGGGGGGGGGGGCGTCGCATGTCGTCATATCCGCCTGGGATGCGGCAGGGCTGCACACACGCACAGGGGTCAGAGTGGCACTCTGAGGCGGAAACATCGGGAGGCAGAACGAGGGGGCGTCGACTCGCTACGAGGGAGGGAGGGAGGGGAAAGAGGAGAGGGAGGGAGGGAGGGAGGGGAAAGGGAGGGAGGGGAAAGGGGAGAGGGAGGGAGGGAGGGAGGGAGGGAGGGAGGGAGGGAGGGAGGGAGGGAGGGAGGGAGGGAGGGAGGGAGGGAGGGAGGGAGGGAGGGAGGGAGGGAGGGAGGGGAAAGGGAGGGAGAGAGGGGAAAGGGAGGGAGAGAGGGGAAAGGGAGGGAGGGAGGGAAAAGGGAGGGAGGGAGGGGAAAGGGGAGAGGGAGGGAGGGGAAAGGGGAGAGGGAGGGAGGGGAAAGGGGAGAGGGAGGGAGGGAGGGGAGCCGTCGGCCTCTCAGGTGCCTCCAGAGTGTTTTTGGGAGAAGCGAATTCCGCCCCGGTCTACGGGGGAGAGAGCAGCCCCCCATCCACCTGGAGATGGGTGCTGGGGGGAGGAGGGGGTCAGGGCTACACCCCCGCCCTGCTTCCTCCTATGCTGGTGATGTCACAGCCCTGGACCCGCCCTGTAGAGGGGAGGGGCGGGGGTGGGGAGGTGACCATGGCAGCAAACGGGGGGGGGGGAGCCTACCTCGGGCACAGAGGAAGCACCAGCCCACGCTGACGGGCGAGGACAGCAGGCCGTTCCGCTTGGCGCTGCCGTGGTTACTGCAGATCATGAGGTGCTGCGACAGGAGCAGGCTGCCGGCGGCGACGCAGCCGTCCCCCGTGTGGTAGGCGACGGGACAGCGCACGCAGCGAATCATGCGGCCTGGAGGGCGAGAGAGGTAGAGGAAGGGTGAGAGAGAGAGAGGTAGAGGAAGGGTGAGAGAGAGAGCGAGAGAGCGAGAGAGAGAGAGAGAGAGAGAGCGAGAGAGAGAGAGAGAGAGAGGGATAGGAGACGAGGGGAGGGAGGGAGGGAAAGGTTCAATTCTTCACATGCTTTGATAGGAGGAATAACAGAGAGTGAGCAGGGGAGAGAGCGAGAGCAGTGTCGCCACCTTTGCTGGCACGCTGCAGGTCTCTCTCCAGACAGCAGGTGGCGCAGGTGTGCTGCGGGCAGCGGAACCCTCCACCCGCCACGCCCGCGGCACCCGGGAGTTTAAGCACGCAGTCGTCATGGTAATACCGGCCGCAGCCAGCCACGGAACAGCGGGTCACCTCGCCTCCGCCAACCACCTTGCAGCTGAAACAGGGGTGAGAACCTGGGAGAGAGGGAGAGAAAGGGGAGGAGAGGAGGGAATAGGAAAGACAAACGCACAAACACAGATCAGTGTGAAAGATGGTCTAAAGACAGCAGGTCATAATTGAATGTGGAGAGGCCTATAGGATGCTGTAGGGGCCTGTAGGATGCTGTAGGGGCCTCTAGGATGCTGTTGGAGCCTATAGGATGCTGTAAGAGCCTATAGGATGCTGTAGGGGCCTATAGGATGCTGTAGGGGCCTGTAGGATGCTGTAGGGGCCTGTAGGATGCTGTAGGGACCTGTAGGATGCTGTAGGGACCTGTAGGATGCTGTTGGAGCCTATAGGATGCTGTAGGAGCCTATAGGATGCTGTAGGGGCCTATAGGATGCTGTAGGGGCCTATAGGATGCTGTAGGGGCCTATAGGATGCTGTAAGAACCTATAGGATGCTGTAGGGGCCTATAGGATGCTGTAGGAGCCTATAGGATGCTGTAGGAGCCTGTAGGAAGCTGTAAGGGCCTCCAGGATGCTGTAGGAGCCTATAGGATGCTGTAGGGGGCTGTAGGATGCTGTAGGGGTCTCACCATTGTGACAGTCGGGGCAGGTGAACTTGCCCTCAGGGAGGCAGCTGAGGCCCAGACACTCCAGGTGGAACACACCACAGCAGTCGCCGTCACACGGCACCAGCCCCTCGTCACACAGCTCACAGATCTACACACACACACACACACACACGGTCAGCAGATATTGTGTCTGGTAAATCAGGTTCTTCCCCTTCGGCATCTCAAATGAGGAACAGAAACACACCGAGGCAGAAGGAAGGGAGAGGAGAGAGACAGAGTGTAGCTATTCACTTTGGTTGTTTTGGTTTGGTTTTGGTTTGCGGTTTGTTGTCACCGTCTCTTGCAAATTATTGGTTTCTGTACTTGACGCTATGTTGTTGCCACATGTTCCGGACAAAACTGGCTGTCGTTCCTTGTGTTGTTGATGTATGGTTGTCTGTTGTTGTGTCTCTAGCTTTGGCAATACGGTTGTAATGACTGTCATGCTAATAAAGCTACATTGAATTGAATTGAGAGAGAGAGAGAGTTTCACAGCATGCAGCAGAAAACATTTCCTGAGATGAGCTGTGGAGAGGACCAGAGAGGACCAGAGAGGACCAGAGAGGACCAGAGAGGACCAGAGAGGACCGGAGAGGACCGGAGAGGACCAGAGAGGACCAGAGAGGACCAGAGAGGACCGGAGAGGACCAGAGAGGAGAGAGGGGCGTGAGGCCCACCTGGCAGACGGTGTCTCTCCGGGCGGAGCAGCTGCCCTGGTTGGACAGGCTGGAGTCCACTGACTGGGTGTCTGAGGCGTCTGCATCCGCTGCAGCAGGACTGTCCAGACCCTTCCCAAACTGGCTCTGGAACACACACACACAGCATGTCTGGGTCTCAATTTGTGTCTATGTATTGGACCTGTGTACAATATGTCCGCGTGCGCGCGTGTTTGTGTCAAGTATATGTGCATACGTGTGTGTATTCTGGTTGTGTACAGTACCCGTGTGTGTGTGTGTGTGCAGTAGGTGTGTGTACAGTACGTGTGTGTACAGTAGGTGTGTGTGCAGTACGTGTGTGTACAGTACGTGTGTGCAGTAGGTGTGTGTACAGTACGTGTGTGTACAGTAGGTGTGTGTGCAGTAGGTGTGTGTGCAGTAGGTGTGTGTGTCCTACCTGTGAGTCGTTGAGGCCTCTGGAGTCGGAGTCAGACGTGTCTCTGTACTGTGAGGAGGCCATCTCCACGTCTGTGGAGGCACGACTCCGCTTCTTCAGGGGCTTGCATGCGTCCGAGATCTCGCTGGCTCCTGCGGCGCAGTGCACACACACACACACACACACATACCACACACACCACGTACATACACACACACACACACACAAGTAAAACCACGTTAGAATGTTATCCTCGACTTGATCCCAAAAGTGTCGGATTATTCTAGAAGAATGGACGTATCTATAAGTACCTTTCTGTGATCCTGTCCTCAGCATGGTTTCAGGAGCCATCTCAGCCTAGCGGAGGAGATGGACAGAAGGAAAAACATACGCAGGAAAGAGAGAGAGAAAGAGAGCAATGGTGAGTGGGAGAAAAGGATGGTTCAATTCCAGACGTTTCGCTGCGACTTCAACATTGGTATACAACATGGATATGGCTCAGTTGCCCGTGTGGTCATGTGACGCACCTGTTCCTTTTTGGTCTTCTTTTTGGGAACCACTTCCCCCCCCCTCTCCGACTCTGACCTGCTCCTTACAGACCTCCGCTGGTGCTTACGCTCCTGAGAACCTGCACACACACACGGTTAAACTTCTAAACAACATAGTGTGACATGCATGCATGCATGCCCTCCCTCCCTCCCTCCCTCCCTCCCTCCCTCCCTCCCCCTCCCCTCCCCTCCCCTCCCCTCCCCTCCCCTCCCCTCCCCTCCCCTCCCCTCCCCTCCCCTCCCCCTCCCCTCCCCTCCCCTCCCCTCCCCTCCCCTCCCCTCCCCTCCCCTCCCCTCCCCTCCCCTCCCCTCCCCTCCCCCTCCCCTCCCCTCCCCTCCCCTCCCCTCCCCTCCCTCCCTCCCTCCCTCCCTCCCTCCGGTACCTGCGGGGCTGCTGCTGGGGGAACCGGGGGAGGAGGTGTGCTCGCTGGGCTGCAGCCCTCCTTCGTCGCTCCTCCGGCTGGCCGGGGAGCCCCGTCTCTCCTCCCCCTCCTCCTCCTCTTCGTCGCCCTCCTCCTCCCCCTCCCCCTCCTCCTCCGGGCTGACGGGCTCGGGCTTGACCCCGCAGCCCTGCTGGGGGGGGGGACAGGCGAGACAGGTGAGACAGGTTCCAATCGCGGTTACTTCCCCCCACCCCATGTGTCCGGCACACTCACCTCTGGTGAACAGTAGCCCAGGTCGGCCTGTCTCCCCTCGCCCTCCTCCCTCTCCCGCTCCTGCTCCGGCGGAGACGAGGGGGGCGCCTTCCTCTGCAGCAGCGGCCAGTCGCACTTGGTGATCTCCACGTTCAGCTTCTTCATGGTGATGGACAGGGGCAGCAGCTTCCTGGCCGCCGCCGTCTTCCAGGCCCGCACCGGGGGAGGGGACTCCTGCGCCGACGCCGCGGCCTCCGACGGGGCCTCCGCGCCCGGGGGTCCGGCCGGTCCGGGGTCCCCTCTCTGGTCCTCCCCCCTCCCGCCCCCTCCGACGCCGCCGCCTGGGTCGGCTCCTCCGCGTTGGGGACGCTGCACTGGCGCCGAGGCTGCTGGCGCCGGGCCGTGGAGGTGGTTTGGTCCCGGTCTGGTGACGTCACGGCCACGCCCCCCTCCTCCTTCTTGCTGGTGGAGCTGGTGGAGCTTGGGGTGCGCTGGGTTCGCCTCTCGGCGCGGGCCGCC
The DNA here is from genome assembly GCF_054491055.1 of Hypomesus nipponensis. NCBI lineage: Eukaryota > Metazoa > Chordata > Actinopteri > Osmeriformes > Osmeridae > Hypomesus > Hypomesus nipponensis. Next base: position 7,063,977 of record NC_140388.1, on the reverse strand, counting down.
GGCTTCTTGGCGGGCGGGGGCGCGTTGGGGTCGGGGTCGACGTAGATGAAGGTGTAGTTGTCGATGCGCTCCTGCCGCGTCATCAGGAAGGCGTCCTCGGCGTGGCCGACGCCCACCTCCCACTGAGCACGCTCCCTCTGTGGGATGGGCTTCTGAAGCTGTGGGGGGGCGGAGACACAACGCTGTGACCTTACACAACAGTACCTGATTGGCTGAGGAAAATCACCTTTTTTTGGGGGGGGGGGGTTGTTTACTAAATGATTAACTCTGGGAGAAATTATTCATATTTGGTCAAACGTTGCCGTTTACAAACCACAACAAAAAGTTATTGGAATCGGTTTGACGCACCAGAATCTCACAGGTATAAAAACCCTAATGCTGACAGCGGGTCGTGAGAACAGCGAGCGGGCACCTTGTGTCTCTCCGCGGGGTTGCTGGTCTTGCGGAGCGTCTCGGCCTGCAGCTCGTCAAACTGCTGCTCTCCCTGGTAGATCACCACTCTCTTCTCATGGATCCAGGCCCGCTCCGCCACGCTGCCAAAGAACTGCACGTGGTACTCCCTGTGACCTGGGGGGGGGGGGGGGGGGGGTGGCAGGGGTGAGCAGGACTGTGGTACAATCTGTGACCTGGGGGGGTAGAAGGGGTGAGCAGGTGTGTGTTGTACAATCTGTGACCTGAGGGGTTTAGAAGGTGTGTGAGTGTGTGTGTGTGGTCTAAGAAGGTGTACGTGTGTGTGTGGTCTGAGAAGGTGTGTGTGTGTGGTCTGAGGTGTGTGTGTGTGTGGTCTGAGAAGGTGTGCGAGGGATCTCCTCATGTCTCGAGTGTGTGTTTGTGTCCATGGGCCTTCCTGTGTTGGGCCTCCTACCTCTGGTGTTGATGCGTGTGTGAACCTTCATCTGGGGGTCACAGGACACCATGCAGGGCCACCAGGGGTAGGTGCCCACCTTGGACCACACCAGGTCCCCCACCACAAACTCCTTACAGAAGCCTGTGGACTGGATCACCGACGCATGCTGCTGCGGCTGCTGCCTTGGCACCTACACACACACACACACACACACACAGAAGAAAACATCAGAAAACACAAACAAAGGACACACTCCCACATTGTGATGGCAAGGCAATGCCTGATGCAGCTCTAGTAAGCACACATGGGAGACCTACACTAGCCTTCAGAGTTTTAGGCTCCGCATTGATGGAGGTCTGTAGGGGACCCTCAGCCTGCCCTAGGCCCAGGATGGCCTCTCCAGGCTGGGCCTGGATCTGAGAGTTCCCGGCCTGGCCTGGAACCTGGCCTGGAGCCTGGCCCGGAGGCTCCCCTTGCGACAGCTCTGGGTCCGAGGCCTGCTCCTGCTCCTGCAGCCTGGCCGTCTTTTTCCTCCTCTCCTTCTTCCTCTCGTGTCTGCGGCGGGCCTGGGAGCCATCGCTGGTGTCCGACTCCTGGAGAGAGGCAGAGGGGATTGAACACGCTAAGAATGCTGGGCAACCCTCAACCCTGATTCAGACTTCGGACAATTACATAGTACTGAATAAAAAAAACACAATACTGTCTACAACACCTGAAGTTTGGTGTGGTTCAACAAATTCAAAGTTTGATCCCGTTTTCGATTTATATTCCTGTCAAACTTTTTCTATTTATTCTCAATTTTCACCAGGTTCTATGAATCAAGCTCAGGGAGCTGGAGGCCCAGTGAGGCCCAGTGTGGCCCATTGTGGCCCAGTGTGGCCCAGTGAGGCCCAGCGTGGCCCAGTGTGGCCCAGTGAGGCCCAGTGTGGCCCAGTGAGGCCCAGCGTGGCCCAGTGTGGCCCGGGTGAGACGTGGTGGACCCGCATCCCGTACCTGCAGCTCCTGGAGCAGATCCCCACACAGCGCCGACTCAAACAGCTCCCGGCCATTCTGGTAGGTCTTGATGATCTTCAGCTTGATCTCCGGAGAGCTGGTCTTCTTCAGCACCCCGCCGGGGGCGTCGGGGTGGTTCGAGGGGGTGCGAGAGGGGTGCGAGGAGGGCGCGCTGTCCAGTAGAGAAGGGGGAGGGCTGGAGGAGGGCAGGAGCAAGGGGGGGGAGGATGGAGCACGTGGCTCATGAGGTGGGGGGAGGGGGGAGGTGGTGCTGGGAGGACAGGGGCGGCGGGCTGTGAGGGTGGGGTTGCGCGTGGGGGTGGCTCGGGAGGTAGTGGTGCGGATGGTGGTGGTGGGGCACGGGGTGGAGGTGGGGGTGCGTGTGTTGGGAGGGGGGAGGGGGCGGGGAGGGGGGCTTCTCCTGGAGGACGGAGGCCCTCAACACCGCTCCCTCCCCTGGGAGGAGGCAGTGGTCTCCGTACCCCCTCATGGCCCCGTAGCCGTTGGCCGAGCCATTGGGGAACTGGGGGTACATGGAGAACTTGGCCTGGGGCTCGTACAGGCCCAGGCCCAGGCCCAGCCCCGGGGCGTATCCGTTGGAGACCGGGGGCATGTCCTCCGAGGCCGGGGGGGGGTAGGAAAAGTCGGCGTCCAGCGCGGCGGCGTCGTAGGGGGGGCCTCCGTCCTCGCCCGCATCGCTCCCGGTGTCGTAGGCGCCGTCCTGACGGATGTTGGCCGAATCAATGAGCTGAGGGGGTTGCTGAATTGTATTTCCCATGATCCCTTGCATGAAAGAGAAGGAGAAATCCATTGTTGTGCTCCTGCATCCTTAACTGTCCTTTTCTCTGGCTGGATCTGCGAAGGAGAGAAAGAGTGAGGGGAGAGCGAGCGGGAGACAGATGAAGGGACACGAGTTTAGTGTTTCTTCAATTGTACATCTGCGGTGATTAAGAAGTGTCCATAGAAGGAAAAAAATGCTTTTGTAGAAATAAATAAATGATACCAATAAGTGTTGGTAAAAGTGGAGCAAAGTGACAAAATAACAGCTTGGAGATGTGTAATGGATGCATTCCTTGACGTTTTTATCAAGACACAGTAAGTCAACACATCTATGCTGACGGTCGAATGGTTATCTTTGCGTACTGTTGGTCTACAGCAGTGGTCTTCAACCCTGGTCCTCAGGGCTCACGATTGTGTATGTTTTAGATGTCTCCCTGCTCCAACATACCTAATTCAAAAGTATGGACTAAAACATACAGTATTGTGAGCCCTGAGGATCAGGGTTGATAGCCACTGGTCTAAAGTACCATATTTTGTTGATTACTCACATCTTATATAATATACCCATCTCATCAATGACAGGCAGGCAATTTACAGTGGTCATCTCAATCCCACTAGGATAGATAGACCTGAGATAATTTGTGTCACAACCAAAGGTCAATAAGGGGTCAGGGGTTAAACTATACTTTTGTTCCCTGTCTTTTTCCATTTAATTACTGCTTACAGAAGTTGAACAATTATAAATCGAAAGGTCCGAGTACGAGGCGTGCACATACTATCCTGATAAAATGTAATGTATACCAGGTGTTATACTATACGAGTGTGTAATATGACCATCAATTCTACTGAAGGCCAATGTGGCTGTATGTTCTGATAAATATGGTGTAGCAGACCAACGACCCCTCTAACCGCCTTGTTAGAGCTAAACATTCCATTTGCCTTCAAATTAAGTTGAACATGTAAGCAGAGTGAAACGCTGTAGCATTTAATCATATATTGCTGCACCCGTGCTACGCTTTGCTGCGATGTGGCTAGTTAGCTAGCTAGCTTTTAGGTAGGCAGACCTTGCAAAAGACTAGAATGTGTTGCAAAACAGATAAAGTTGTTAACATGATAACTACATAACAACGGCTGTGATGTTGTTTTTATATTATGACATGTGTGAAGTGTGTACACGTTTTTCCAGACTGTTTAAATATGATGCGAAAGACTTCAGGCACAAAATGGAAAGAAAGCTAGGCTATACATTGTTGCCAATATGGCTGCCTTTGCCCCTTTAAATAAAATTGTCTGCCGTGATTACACCTTCATCCCTCTTTTGGAGAAAGGAGGAGAAATTAGGCAAATACTGGACGACGAAGCCCGCGTATAAATTCATCGTAATGATATTGACAGCACGCTAATCAACCGCGAGATTGAACGGAGAGAGATGCTTACAGTGAGAGTTGAGAGCCGTAGAGGCTAGTAAAATATAATGTCAATACCTTCAGCGTATCCCATTCTAAACACCTACACCGGATAACTGGCCTTCTTTCTGCAATCTATAAAAAAGATAAAATAACAAAAATCTTGGGACGATATTAGAGCAGGCCTCTCCGTTATAGCGCTTTTCAATAAGGTAGTTTCTTTTTCACCGACTCTTTCCCAAGACTTGTCTTTCTTCCCAGTAGAATCTAGAGGGGCCTGGTATGTTCACGGAATCTTGGTGGATGTTATGTCTAAATCTCGCCCCCTATGTATTATAATTTAGCTGGCTGCCTCTCCTCTTTGCAGTAGTCTAACAAAAGCAGTCTGCTTTGGGCCTTGTCGGTCTACGCTCAGCGCCAAATCACAAGCTCTCGATTGGCGAGGGTCACAGAATCAAGCGCACATCGGGATGTGTAGTTCAATTTTTGGAATGGGGCCTAGAGAAAATCATTACATTAAATAATTACACGTAAGGTGCCAAATATCCTGTCTCGTCAATCCGTATACGAAAATGTAAATAAAATAGATTTGGTATTGGAACAACCTTTGAATTTAAAAAAGGTTATGGCTACTTAACTTTAAAATATTAAATAGCCTATTTAATAGCAAGAATGTTATTTATGCGCTATATGTGAAAAATTTACGATAATGCTAATTAGGCATATCAGTTGCATCGTGTAGGGTCGGTTTCAGTGGTTTCTCCGTGGTTGCAATTTCTTTTGCATATTATCATGCTTGTGTGCACACCATCCAAGACGTAAGAGTCTAAGACCTTTCTAAGAATTAAAAAAAAAACAGTTACATGTTACACTGTTAGACTATTATATGTATTTTTTCGGTTTTGATTCTTTAACATAGCAACATGCTAATTGCTAACAAATAAAAAACAATGTGTAAAGGAGGGCCTCTTAACTTGCAAAATATGTAAATCGCAGTGATGATAAAGTAAGTGGATGATGCAGTAGGGTGTGATGCAGTACGGCTCCAAGGGGGTTCAGATTTCCTTAATGCTCCGTGGTCTGATTGGCTTTTATGGGAAGAAATAGACCCCAGCCATTCGTGGCTAGACATGTCACTCAAAACGTGCCCATCCTCGCCTGATCATTTACGTCAACATCAGCCATGCTTGCGTGACCTTTTTCAGTGCAGCACTGAACGCTGTGCCGTCTGGGTGGGTACAGTAAGGCACTGGAAAACACGACGATTCCGAAACGAACACAAGAAATACACCCTTTGTAAATGGGTTTATTATCACAACAGTCGTTGGTTTTCGTCTTGCTTTTTCAATCAACCGACTACAGTGAATGGATTGTATCATTTTTTGCTCGTCAAACTGCCTTACGACGACCAGTCATTAACCCCAGCAGGACATTTGACGTTCGAGGTAGGCAGGCTGGACGGCAGCGTCATCAGACTTCCATTTTCAGCCTAGCAGCACGGCTAGGCTTTCTAGCCAGTGGCAAGCTAACAGTAACAGGCTGCCAAGGCCCGATGACTGTGGGCTAGCTTGACAATTTAGCTACTATGTATTTGAGCAAAATGTTGGACTTAATTGAGACAACACATGCACATTGACCGAAGATAACGCATTGTTAGTTTATTGAGTTTGTTGCTCTCTTACATGATTGTTAGTTAGCTAACTAGTTGTTTAGCTAGTTCCATTTGTGAGTATTGTTAGCTAATAGCATTCCAGTGGTGCTGGCTAAAGTCGGGTACAGTACTCTACGTAGCTAGCGCTAGCTTGTATTAATCCCTTGTAAGAATCAAATGTCAACAGAATGTTTTGATGGCTAGATGGACGAAACGATCTAAATGGCTCTATCATTACGTTTGTATTGTCAACGCACACAGCATTCATATAGGTAGGCTATCTGCCTACTTTCGGTTAAGATGCCGGTGGTTAGTGGATTTGGGCTCAAAAATAATTTGACAAAACTGCTAGACTGTCTGTATCCTATTTGTAATTTACGCGTAATTCACTACACGATTGCATGTAAAACAAGTGAAGTTAAATAAAGCCTTGAGACTGTAAGCTCGATCATAACAGAAATGTACACGCTGTGCTATCGTAACTTTGGCTTGCATATCTGCTATTATGTAACTACGTCGGCCTTACTTGATTGATTTCCAACATGGAGTCAAGACTCCTAATATCAGAACTACAGTAGGGGCGCAACCTCTACCTCGCACTGAGTAGTTTAGAGCTATATATTTTCCGTTGGATTTACGAAATATCTCCTCTTTTGTTTATCTTTCAGGAAGTCTCGGTCTGCCGTTATGATGGCAGTCTTCAGTCCGCAGGTGCTTATGGCTGTAACAAGATCAAGGTAAGATAGAAATGAACGGATCACATGCAGCCCACAAGCTACAACCACTGCAGCGGATTCTTTGAAAAGTAATTTTGTCCCATGGTCAGTTAGGCGAATTACATCCTAACTAAGTCCTCTGATAAAGTTAGTTGTGTAAGCAGACTGCTCCTTGGTAAACAGACTAACTCATGCTGCTGTGTTTACCCCATGTGGACTGCAACAAAGATTGCAACTCTGAACACATTACACGACAGATGTAAACAGTATTTGTGAATGAATCGTATAAGGAAATTTGTAAAAAGTAATTCAATATATAGAAAGAAGCTATAGACAAACTATATTAGCACTCTTTGAGCATGTAGGACTTTTTATAGACACAAATATACCCCATATGAAATGACTGATGGGATATTGTCTCTGAGCAGTGTTTGGTTTATTTCTTGCAGGGGGTCTTATCTGCTGTCTAAACGGCACAGCTGCTGCCCCCTTCCCTCCACCGCCTACCTCCAGCTCCACCTGGACTCCCACGCACGCACATCCACCCCACCCCCTCTCAGACACTCCCGAGCTGGATACCCCCACTGCTCACGGGCCCACGGAGCCACCCGGCCCCACAGCACCTCACTGCTGGCCAGATCGCTACACAGCAGCTGTGTCTGGCTCCAGGACACCAAACAGGACTCCCAGCCCCTTCCCGGTGCCACCCCAGCCCAGGATGACCCCCCCGGGGTTAAGAAAGACCCTGCTGCCCCTCCACCTCCATCCACCCCGACAGCAGCTGCCACAGCCGCATCGCTACCTCCGGCCCAGGAGAGGGCGGTAGTGAGGAAGTCTGTTGGCCAGAGGATAGTGGATGAGATGAAACACTACTATAACGGCTTCCGACTTCTGGGGATCGACACCAAGATCGCGGGGAGGATGGTGTGGAGACTGTTGCATGGACAGCTGCTCTCTCGCAGGGAGAGGAGACGGGTAAGAGTCCAGGGATGTGTGCAGACCTGGGGGTCGGCGTTGACCGGATCTCTGTGTGCGTTCAGAGGTGGGCGTCGGGTCCCGCCCCTGTCGTGCACGTAAACATTGATCAGAGATCGCGAGGCGGGGTCTGACAGTTGAACTCAGGGACTGACACACAGTTGTGTTCCTGCCCAGGGCGTCACCCGAGGCTAGGGAGGGTTTTCTGGATGTTGCAGTGCTGGCCCTACAGGACATCCTTGCCTTAGTTTGTCCTTGTCCTATCCTACCCTCCCTTGTCCTGCCCTGTCTAGTGCAGACCTACCCTGTCCTATTATGTCCTCTTTGGAAGGGTGAATCCCAGAGTTGGTGACGTTTCTATGACTCCCAGGGTTGTGCTGCACGCTGACATGGAGTGGCGTGACCGTGACACAGGCTGGGGAATCCAGGTCAGGGGAGTAGGGTTTCACCAGGTTAGCATAGCATAGCACAGAATAGCATAGCATAGAAGGAACAGGGCATACACTTGTGAATCCTCTTCTACCTTTTCTGGTTGGATTCAGTTTGGGGCACTGAAAGAGCCTAAAGAGTAGGGGTGTAACGATACACTCAGCTCCCGATTCCATACGTGTCACAATACTGGGTGTACAATACAGGACGTGTCACGATATTTTGTACATTTTAAATTAAACTGAAATTCACTTTCCAGATTTGTTTCCAAAACATTAAACATTTTCAATAATTCTTTGTTGTACATACAATTTAGTTAACTCCGTTCAAGCGTTTTCTGTGAATGCACGCATAATGCAGGTGCAGAGTAGGTTGCGTGCTGGTAGCTCAACCAAGAGGATAAAACGGACGTCGTATTGTAAAAATATTGCCATCACTCTACGATGCAAATTGTAAAAAAAAATTGTATTGCGATGTATTGTTCCACAATATATTGTTACATGCGTAGGTATGCGCTTCTTGGGAACATTGCTGCTGCAGTGCAAACCCTCCTGAAAACACTTAGTTGCCCGAGGTTAACATTCGAACGGAATGGCAAGTTGGAATGTTCAGAGCCCGCGGCACTCTGCTCCGAGAGCTCCGTCTGCGAGGTGTGGTTCAGCTGGTGACCGGGGGGGGGGGGGGGGGGGGGGGTTGGTGTTTGTAGTCGAGCACCATGCCCTCCTCACGCGCATGGCCTGGCAGCGTTACGTAACACATTGTTAGGAGATTATGAGTGCGAGGTGGGAGACTATAAAAATAAATAAACGAACACAGAGTCTTGGTGACACCAGGCACCTGAGAACTCAGAGTGGAATAATGCCTCTCTAATCATCTGATCTGGGTCGTGTTCATACTGGGGGAGGAAGAGAAAGGACACCCCCCCCCCCCACTCCCCTCCAATTGTAGAAGGTTTACTTAGTGACCCAATAAAGTGGCCCAGTAAAAGCATGGTCTTTTTGGGGGTTTTAGAGTTCCTGTAGTTAAACCCTTTTTGATCTCCCTGTAAGAAGGTAAGCAGAGTAAACTTAGTTTGTTTCCTGTTGGAAGGACAGTGAGAGAGTTGGGGCTGCTGTGGTTTCAGCCTCAGAGGAACCACCCTTCCTCCTTCTAACAGGCCTACATGCGAGTACATCGTACTGCAAACATACACGTTGAGGTGGATGTCCCGGGCGGTCGCCATGGGGCCCCCAGCGGGTGTGAAGGTAGTGTAATCTACTGGACCAGGTCCACTGCCAGACCTGCTGTGATTGGACGGTCTTAACCCTGACCTCCTCGTTTTGAGGATAGGAAGTCCATGAGTGGACGCCTCCTAAATAAGGCTGATTGGTTGACTTGATTCTTTGGAAGGATCTAACCTTAATGAGTTTTAGGCAGATAGAAAGGCACACACACACACACACAATGATCTGTCCAGTGTGAATGCTATGGCAGAACTATACAGAGCTGCAGGCTATTTTAAGAAAGGACTGGAAGTCCTCACGCACACGCGTGGGGCAGAGACGGTGGCTGACTCCCTGGGGTTTCCAGAGGGAGGCGGGGGTCACCCCTGGGTGACTGACGGCAGCCTGGGCCTGCAGCCCTGGGGCAGCCTGGACACCTGCGTCGATCCACGCCACTATAACCTCATCAGACAAGACTAAGGGCTGTCCCTCTAACTGTTCTCCTTTTACTCTCCCTCTCTTTCTCTCTCTCCCTCTCTCTCTGTGTGTCTCTCTCCCTCTCTCTCTGTGTCTCTCTCTCTGTGTCTCTCTCTCCAGTTGATGAGGACCTGTGCTGACCTGTTCCGCCTGGTCCCCTTCATCGTCTTCATCATCGTTCCCTTCATGGAGTTCCTGCTGCCGGTCTTCCTGAAGCTCTTCCCCGATATGCTGCCCTCCACCTTCGAGACGGAGGACAAGAAGGTGCCTCCTCCCCCCTCCGCCTCCCTCCCTCCCTTCACCTCCACCTCGCCGTCGACTCCACACCTCCTCCCCCCTCCCCCTCCTGTTCTGCCCTGCCTGTAGCAGCATAGCAGCTGTGTTTTAATATGGCTGTGCCTGGCTTAACATGGAGCCTGGCTACAGTACAGTGCTATGTCTGTGTACAGTACGGTACGGTACAGTATTGTTCAGATCTGGATTAGCTGCTGCAGGCTTTCTTCCCTGCTGGAGGTCATGTGATGTAACATCATGCTTTCGCTAAGAGGATCAGGGATTCTTCCAGTTGTTGACATGTACATTGAAGGAGCAGGGAGTCGGTCAGCCCCCATGTTCTCATCTGCGAGGACCACGACTGGCTGGCTCCTAGATATGCCCTCGTGCTCGCTCCCACACACACACACACACACACAAAAAGTGCTACAACGTTCCCCCCGTGATCAGCCTGGTGATTTTCTGCTGCGTCACAAAGACAGGAGAGGGGCGGGGGGACGGGAGCGACTCGACAGATGTCTAAAACCATATCCCCCCCCCCCCCACCCCTCTCCTCCTTCTCTCCCCCACCTTCTACCTGTCCTCCTCCTCTCCCAGGAGGAGAAACAGAAGAAGGGTCTGGCTGCCAAGCTGGAGCTGGCCAAGTTCCTGCAGGAGACGATAGCAGAGCTGGCTCTCCGGAACAAGGCCAAGGCCCTGACGGAGGACGAGACCCAGCGCTTCTCCACATACGTGCAGAAGGTAAGCTGGACGGCGGGCCCGGGCAGAGCCGTGGGCCGGGGAAGCCCGGCTGTGTGATTTAAGACTTGTTTACGCTACATGGTCATCACTGCGGCTGCGGTGTTTACAGAGAGGCATGTCTTTACTTCTGAGTCAAACCGACAGACAGCCGGCCAGTCAGTCTGTCAGTCAGCAAGGTAAACATAGACAAGGTCAGAGGTGAGCTGTGAAGTTTCTCCCCCCCCCCCCCCCCCCCTTTACCATTCCTGGGTTTTTAAGTGTCTGTTGCATGCTTGTGCTGTGGGTGTGTGCGTGCGTGCAAGGAGGCAAAAGAGTCTTAAAACTCTTATCTCTCACGTGTCGATCCGATGTGAATCACTCCACCCAGAAAACAGGGGAGTCAAAGGTTTTGCACTCTCGCAGACACACACACACCTTGATAGCAGTCAGACACAGACAGGGGTCCAACCAGCCATCTAACACGGGAGTGGTTTTAAACAGGGAACCATGTTGAAGTCTCCCAGACCCCTCCAGGTTTGTCTAGCGACGGTAGTTCAGTCTCGTTCCTGCCTCTCCCAGAGTCCACACCCACACGAGTGAGACTCAGGCCACTGTTTGGACCCGGAAGTACAAAAGAGTAGGAACCCAGCCCAATGTGATTCCTGTAAGCCGAAGCACCGAGTTTGACTCACAAACAGTCCAGTAGGTCCGTCATTTCAATGTATTTTTACTCTATATTTCCGCTAAAGAAGTTGAAGCGCCACGTGACAAAGACGAGCCCAGCCAACGTAAACCCCCGAAGTCTGAACTTGGGCCCGACACGTGTTTCTTCCGACTGCTTCCTCCTCGCTGGGCCAGCCAGCCCCCACCCCCCACCCTCGAACCCACACAGCTGACCCCGGGTCTTAACCCTGCAACCCCCCACCCCCCCCCCCCCCCTCCAGGTACGTCACACGGGCGAGCAGCCCACCACCAAGGACATCGTGAAGTTCTCCAAGCTGTTCGAGGACGAGCTGACCCTGGAGCACCTGGAGCGGCCCCAGCTGGTGGCGCTCTGCAAGCTGCTGGAGCTGCAGCCCATCGGCACCAACAACCTGCTGAGGTTCCAGCTCATGATGCAGCTGCGCACCATCAAGACCGACGACGAGGTGAGGGGGCAGGGAGGGCGGGGACTGTGGGGCGTTGGTCAGGGTGGTTGTGGGGGACGGAGGTGGTTCATATTCTGGTTTGCTAACCGGGCTTGTTATTGTCTCTCTCCCCCGTCCCCCAGATGATAGCTGGGGAGGGCGTACCGGCCATGAGTGTGTCAGAGCTGCAGGCAGCCTGCCGTAGCAGAGGCATGAGGTCACTGGGCCTCACCAGCGACCAGCTACGCCAGCAGCTGCAACAGGTACGCACACACACGCGCACACACACGCACACACACACCTACTTCTCTCTCTCTCACACACGTTCTCACTCTCAAACACACACACTTCTCACTCCCTCTCACACACTTTCTCTCTGTGTGTGTGTGTGTGTGTAGTGGCTGGACCTGCACCTGAAGGAGAATGTGCCTCCCTCCCTGCTCCTGCTCTCCAGAGCCATGTACCTGACCGACCTCAAACCCAAGCCGCCCATCATCCCGCCTGTCGCCAAGCTAGAGGTAACTCAGTCTCTCCGGCTCTCATACACACACAAACACACACACCTGCCAATACACACACTCACACACACTCTCAAACACCTGCAAATACACTCTCACAAACTCACTCCCAAACAAACCAAGAACATAAGTAACCCCTGTGACCTACATCCTTGCTCTAAGACGATCAAATCACCAGATTTCCGTGTGTGTGTGTTGTAGAAGTCTCCGCCTCCTGTGGAGAACACTGAAGCAGTCCCTCCTTCAGTCTCAGCCGAGATACTAGCCGACCCTGCTCTCATCATCAAGGACAGACCGGTACGTCCTCTCTCTCTCTCACACACACACACTTACACACACTCCTCTGACGCGGCGTGGTAGACAGGTGTGTCATGCCTTGGTGTGTCTGTGTGTGTTTCAGATGGAGGAGTTGAAGGACAAGGCTCCTGTGCTCTCAGACAAGCCTCTGACCCCGGCGCAGGTCATCCAGGTCAGTCGTCCCCCCCGACCCTTCACCCTTCCTGTCATGTGATCGCTGTCCCACGCAGGATTAGGTGTCCCTTGGATGTCATATCTGTGAACCTCTGGCCAGTCGCGTGACATTCTTATCTCACACACACGCGCACACACACACACACAAAGAGCCCCACAACAGCACCTACGTTTTTGACGTTTCTAAATCTTTCAGTTGATGCAATAATACTTTCATCGAAAGCCCGTAACCTGGCCTGGAAAAATATAGCAAATATACTCGCTTTGTAAATGAGGAAACACCTGGGCCTCATATGTCGGCCTTGAGACCAGGTGCCATAGCCAAGATAACGGCTGTACAACACTAAATGACTTTTGACCTTTCCCCTCCCCCTCAGGCCAAGGCGGCAGAGATGACCCCAAAGAGCAAGATGACTGCAAACGGCGTGTGAGGTGGAGGAAGAGGAGGGAGAGACATGGGCTGGAGGCTAGAGGTCGGAGCCATCATCTGCTTCACTGCTTCTGCAAGACCAGAAGATGGAGGGAATCTTCCCCTCCCCCCTCTATCTCAACCACCCCCCACCCCCCCCAAAAGTGGTGATGTCAGACCAAGACCTGATTGTTATTGGTGCTAGACTTCTGTAAAATTCCCACCCTAACAGTTTCTGCTAGCCAGGACCATCCTCCCATCTCACCCCAGGACACACACCACCGTCCTCTCCTCACCCTTCCTCCCTCACTCCCCCTCGGTCTCCCCTCTCCTCCCCGTCTCCATCCAGGACCCCCCCTACCCCAGCCACCAGCAGCTGGCTCCTCTCAGACACTCCATTCACTCAAACACCAGAGGTGGACAGGATGTTTGCCACTCCTGACATGGCTCCCTGCGACTGGGGGACTAAAACCTGCTTAATCCATCGACGTAACAGAGATTGGGTCGTTTCGAAGAACGCCTGGTTCTCTGGCTGGCTGGCCTGGACTCCCCCCCCCCCCCCCCCACACCCCCATGCCCACCCCCCTTGTATATGTGTAAATATTGTGTAAAATGTTGTCTCGCTCAGGAGGCTGGCCCGTCGCTGCTCTCTGCACTCTGCTATGCCACTCCCTCAAACTGTCCTAAGAAAGGGGAAGAAAAGAAAAAAAGAGTTCTATGAACTTTGACCCTTCTGGTTATTTTTAATAATTATTATTGTTTTTGTTTTTGTCGCGTGTAAATACAAAGGCCGGGCTCGGGCATCTCGCCCGTCGCGGGTGAGGTGAACGCGTGGCCGTCAGTCGGGGAGGACGCAACGCCTCAGCCGTAGGCCCCTTCTGCCCCGCCTGCCCCTGGGGGAGGCAGCGGCAGAGACGCCCCTGCGTGGGCTCTGAGGGGCATCGTCCAGCAGGACCGTGTTCTGGGGCTAAACCCTCAACCGCCGTCCTCCTGAGCTGTCCTCAGATCGATCTCCGGGACTCTCTACCGCCTGCCGAAATCCCAGGGACTCCCGACCTCAGGGGTGTAGATGGGGGAGGGGAGGGGGGGGGGGCGGGGGGTCAGGCAAACTGAGCATGTCGGCGTGAAACCCCCGACCCTGTCATGTGTCTCACCTCATCAGCTAACGACGTGAAGGTCCATGCCCGGCCTCTCAGACTGAATGAAGTGGCATTGTGTATTTAGAGGACTATGAATAGCAGATGAACACTGGTTGATTTGATCTGATTGTAAGAGAGCGCCCTCCCTCCTCCCCCCTGGAGACACAGCGGAGACACGCAAGGCGCGGCCAGGCAGACTGGAGCGCTGCGGTCGTGCTAGCGCTGCGGTCGTGTTAGACCTGCTGCGGTCGGTCAGGTCGACCGTGCGGGGAAACCGCTGTGCTCGCGCCACCTTGTAATCAATTGAACAGGAAATCTGTGTAAACATTTTTATTTTGTATTGAGTATACAGTGGTTATATTGTGTTGATGCTTAAGTACTACTACTACTACTACTACCCTTGATTCACAGTAATCAAATTGGAGAGAGAAACTTGACATTTTATTGAGTAATATTACTGGATAATGTTTTATCCAAAACCTGTTATTACAACTTAAGGTAGTGAACAATCCGATGAGAGAAAATTAAGTGTTAAATAATTTATTGGCACTAAAGTGGCACGAAAGTTTACCCTCAACCTTTGCCCCCCCCCCCCCCCCCAAAAAGTAACATCTTCATTAAAATTGTTCACGTGGTCTGAAAAGAGCTTAAATATATATGGAACCCCCTGTGTGACCACGAGATCTCAACCGTTGCTACTTCGTCAGAAGTTCACTATTATAACGACCTAGGATTTACCACAGGAACGTGTGTGCTTTAGATGCTTCTGTGTTTGGTTGTGCGTGTTTGATTGATGATGCCTTAGCCTCTGGAACCCCCTCTCCCCCTACAGCATTTAACCAGGGGACATAAACAAAAGGAGGCCACTACTTTTTGTCAGTGGACCCTCAGCCCCTCTCTAATGAGTTTCGTACTTGTGTGTTAGCATTAGCATGGCCCCGTTTTAGTGAAAGACTTGGTGGAAGCTCCTGCCACATTTCCTAATGCTGGGTCGCTAATCATCACTCCTACAGGCTTCACATCTCTGCTAGGCTTCAGTCCTGCCTGGTTCAGATGCGAGTGCTCTGCCTGGTTCAGCTGCTAGTGCTCTGCCTGGTTTAGATGCTAGCGCTCTGCCTGGTTTAACTGCTAGTGCTCTGCCTGGTTCAACTGCTAACACTGGTACATCTAGACATACCACACTCCACAGGTTTCCCACGCTACAGTTTATTTTGGATTTCTACTGATGGACCTTTTTAATTTGAATTTTCCAACCAAATATTTGAACTTGTCGTCGTTCAGGGTGTTGTCTCTGCGAGGCGCTTTTACCTCATCTGTCTGTAGAATGTCTCCTGTCCCCCAACCCTCCTCTCCCCCATCCCTTTCCCCTTGCCGGGGCCGGGGTGGAAGCCGTCACCTCCTCCTGCAGCCGTTTCACGTTGCAAAAGGAAAGGAAGTGAGGGAAGCAAAAGTGTGACACGAACGGGTTATGCACGAATACAAATGAAAATGACAGAGTGAAAGCATTGTGACTCGCATGTTTTAACGCCAAGCCAAGCCTTAGAACCCCGCCCCTCTTTGGAAAATACAAAGTATTGGAAATGGAATGGTTAAACAGCATAATGGGACTGCGGGGTGCTGCCGCTTGGTACACAGTCATCGGCATGGTGTGGGGGGGGTTCTGTCTGGTTTTGGGGTTGAAATTGTGTGGGAACTCTTGCTGACCTAGAACGTCCAGATCTTCATAAAGAGTTTTACAAGGATCATGTAACTGAATAAAGGCCCTTCGGACATGGAGATGGCAGTTGTTGTTTGTTTGTTGCTCCTCTTCGTGGCTGGTGGAGGAGTTGGAACTGACCTCCGGCTTCCACAGAAGAGCCATGAGACGGATATTGAGTCACGAAGTGGTGACATGCTCGCAAGGCCCGAGGAGACACCCGTTACCTGCCCAGCAAACCCCCCCCAGATCAGGCTGCTTCATCCGATGAAGTCAGGTGATTTGGCAACAGTGTTTCCACGACAGAGGGATCCCCTGGGATCTTTGCGTACCTAATGCATCTCCACGGTGACTCACCGTGCTGCTCCTGTCCGTCTCTCCTCGACAAGTGCTCTTGTTATTGTACTGTACACTGTGTCTGCTGCTGCGCTCTGGGGCTAGTTATTCCATGTTACCGTGACAAAGGGCCTACCCGCTTTCCTGTCAATCTACTTACAGTACACTGAACTGGAGGTCAGTGAGCCAGTAATTGTGCCCTGCTTCCAGAAGTCCATCTTCCTGATCTTGTATGCAAAGGATGCATTATCACTGTCTGTCTCATGGTGTTTTGGAAGAGGGCGAATTGTTAAAACATGTAAATGCATTTATTAAATAGACCTTTGAGCTTGTGTCGTGTTGTTCTTGTGGTCCATGTGACAGACATGTGTTTCCAGTCTGGGGGGGATAACTGGCCCACAGCCTCAGAGAAGGCCAGGAGGAGAAATGCTGTCACTGAAAATAAGGGGAAGACATTTTGGGAGAAGTGAGGGATCACCCCCAGAAACTTCAGCGAAGGTTCATTGTGTAGCAAATATTTTCCAACTGTTTCATTCAGGTGTTTAATTATTATACGTTTTAAACAATACCACTTTGTTCGTATTTATGTTTTATTTGTGACGTTGCTCTTATTAGCTGGTTTGGGTCAACTGGTCACCTGGTTTCCAGCGATGAAGCTCACCATGGTAACCGTTTCCGCAAACATTCTCAGTGTCGAATTAAAGCATTGTTGATGTAACAATGTAGTAGTTTACAGCATTGCATTCCTTCATAACATCAATGTAATGTATATTTGCGTATTCACGTTACAAACAATCTACGACGTCATAATATGGAGTTTTGACGCCACTTCACGAATTAAATGTAATATGAAAGTTTCCTTTTATGCTGTAGATAGGCTTTTGTTCGTGCCTGGTGGTTTAGTCGTTCATCAATCTGCCGTCTCTCACGTCTAAGATGTCTTACAGCAGACGCACCCTCATTTCGGACTGGTGAGTAGCTTCTTCCGACATAAACTATCCGAAGTCGGGCGCTAGCTGTTGGCAACGATCCATAAAATGTTTGCAACTGTTTCCAGGCATAAGCACAGGGAAGCGGAACCCAAAGACTATGACTTCACGCAGTGTCCTGCTGGACAGAGAAAAACCCTCAGCAAATCCACATACAAACACCTTGGAACCATGATGGATGCGGTGAGTTGGCTGACTTCTGATCTTCTCCAACCTGTTCAACAGTCATGAACAACATGTCTGTCTAAAAGAGTTTGATGTAGTACCAGACACAGGGCAAACATTTACGTGTGTGTGAGAGTGTGTGTGAGTGAGCGTGTGTGAGTACGTATGACTGACTGAGTATGTATGACTGTGTGTGGAACTGTGTAGGACTAAGCACGTGTGCAGGTGAGTCAGTGTTTGTTCATAGTGCAATATACAGCACTATATACACAAGTGAAAGTCCATGTGCAATCTATCCCATAAACATCCGTCCCAGAGCAAGGCTGGGGACTCCAGCATCTTCACAGCCCTCCCCTCCCTCCCCCCTCCCTCTCTGCAGGACTGGACCACCAGCACCGGGGCCCAGATGGCCCAGAGGCCCGCGGAGGAGAAGAACCAGGCCAGGGGAAGCCCCAGGTCCATGGTCACAGCCGAGCACTTCCAGTCTGCACACTTAAACATGCGGACTCTGCCCAGGTGAGACAGCCTGAAAGAGCCTGCTACACCTGCTAACTCTGCTGGCGCAACACTGCAGGAAAGTCTACGGGAGTCCCATGTCTGGTGTCTGGGTTGACATGTAACTGAATGTGGTGGATCCCCTTTGAGGTGGCCAATGAGAGAGGGCGGGGGGCGGAGCCTGTGAGTTGTTTGTTTCATTTGTAATGTTATTTTGTTATATATACTGCAGTATATTATCTGGTTTTATCACAGCAAGGATGCAGCTGGGCTGGTGACCAATGACGTTCTGCCACGTCATCCCCCTGGCCATAATCAGATGTAAGACACTGTTTTATTTCTACTTAAATAGGATTTCTACTGCAACAGTGTTCTTCTCTCTGAACTAGTCAGTTGTGTCACCATCTATCACCAGCAGGGGGCGCAAGACAGCTGTATAATACATGAACTTCCTCAAATGTCCATTATTAAAGGATGTAGCCTAGGTCAGGGGTTCCCAATCCTGGTCCTCGGGCCTCCCTGCCCTGCATGTTTTATATGTTTGGGAACCCCTGTTTTAGATGTTTCCTTCTTCCAACACACCTGATTCAAATGAATGTTCGTTAGCAGGTTTCTGCATAACTAGATAACGACCCATTCATTGAAATCAGGTGTGCTGGAGCAGGGAAACATCTAAAACATGCAGGGCAGGGAGGCCCGAGGACCAGGATTGGGAACCCCTGGCCTAGGTTATTACTTAATGGCACTCACTTACGATGCCCACGTTTTATCTGCAAGCATTACATTAAAGTGAAATTTGTGTTTATTTGCCCAGATTTTGCTTTTACGCGTGTGAAAGCATTCCACACCCTCAAGAGTGGACAACCCTGGTCCTCAAGAGCCTCAGTCCTGCATGTTTTAGATGTTTCCCTCCTCCAGCACACCTGATTCAAATGAATGGTCGTTATCCAAGCCTGAGAATGACCGTTCATTTGAATCAGGTGTGCCGGAGCAGGGAAACATCTAAAACATGCAGGGCTGAGGCTCTCGAGGACCAGGGTTGGCCACCCCTGCACTCGACTCATCTGGAGAGCGGTCACAATTCAGCCTTCATTAAGCACACCTGATTCTAATGATGAGCTGAATGGGGAGGGTCGCTTGTCCAGGACAGAAGTGGATATTCCTGCTCCAGTGGTATTTGAGGCAGTAACTCATGCTGTCGGGTGCATAAAAAAAAAAATCTCCTGTCCCTCCCTCCAGTGAGCTGGTCTCCACGTATAACGTGGATTACCTGCCCCCGTATGGCGCCATTAACGAGGAGGTGAGTGATCTCTGTGTGTCGTACTCCTTCCTTTTATACAAATATATTCATGTCTAGTGAGGGTTGATGTGAGTCAAATCTGATAGAAGCTCTGACAGGTTGGTCCCTCACCTGGCAACAGGTCGTAAGACCAAGGGGGTCTAACGTTCACAGAGCAGATGAAACCAAACGAAGAAAGAATACAGGCCCATCATTTGTTATGTCATCAAACATCTTGACATTCCGGAAACACAAGCAATATCTCGCGCTCTAATCAGTTGCAGAGTTGTTAGCTCAGTGTATTTTTGGGGTTGTTTCATTTTTGACCCCCTCCTTCTCCTAAGTGCTAACAGATGTTTAATATGATGGCTAATTCCCCACAGTAGGCAGAGCTGAGGTCCTCATCCCTGATTCATCCCTCTGGCCTGCAAACGCTTCACATCCAACGGTTTCAATCGCCCCCCCCCCCACCCCCAAAAAGAACAAGTCACATTTCGTCTTTGAAACAGGAAATAAAAAGAGATGTATCGTGGGTGAATGGGTTCCCAATGTGATGTGTAGTGACGAGGCAGGACTTGCTGAACTCTTGTGGCCTGGATTTTATAGGAGGGCTTTTTAGGATATCTGTGATGCAATCTCAGCCACATCCACAGAAAACACCTGTTCAGACTACTGATCTTATAAACAGATGCAGAGTTCCAGATTCTCTGTGTTCCTCCAGTTAGGAGGAAACGAGATAAAAAAGTAGAGATAGCCTTTACGATGGGTTTGGTTTCCCTCGGTAAGGACAGAAAGACCCGTCAATGTTTTGACGTTTTCGTCATGGCTAATCCCTTGTTGACATAATCGCGTGAATCCACATCCAAAAACATTGTACAGGCCTCGTGGGATTCACGTTGCCCTTCCTGTTTCTGTCTGGGCCCTGCTGTTCTTCTCCAGGTGACTGTGGAACGCCAGGCGGAGGAGACGCCCGACTTCCGGAGGCGCCAGTCTCAGTTCACGGACACGGCTGACTACCGCCGCGCCGGACGCAACACCTGGCAGGAGGAGAGCGGCGTCTACCTTCCGCCGGGCTCCAGGAGCGGCATCCACACCAGGCCCACCAATCCCTTCTTACCCTAGACCCCCCCCTCTCTTCCTGGGGCACCAGGTTTTAACGTACCACAGCTCACTTTTAACACTCTAAGATTGTCGTACTTCCTAGTTCTACCGCCCCTGTCTTCCTTCTTGGGCGACTATTCTTCTTCTGCATAAATAAACATTTGGTCACAGGTTGTTTTAGGAGGATCGTTGTTTTCATTTCGGCCGAGTCGGCGGATGTCAAAGCACAGCTAGCTCACTAGGCTACGTGTTTGTGCTCTGTTCCTCGGCGTTCAATGAAGTGTTTCAACATCTGCTTTCTTTCTCTCTCTCCGTGTCTTTCTCGGCCTTGCTCTGTCCCCCGTCCTCGCCCTGTGACCCTCAGGATGTGCAAGCGCTCTACCGTCTCCTCCCATCTCCTACGGTGGTTCCTTATCCGTTTGTTTATCTGGGTCTTTCCACAAGGATCGTTCCGTCATTTTGTTGTTGTGATGTCCCTCCGCGGCGGTGAGACGATGTTCGTTCCCACCACAAGCTTCAGTCTTCCCTCACACTCATCCAGGACCAGGTTCCTTCTCGTTGAGTTACTGTACCAAGAGCACAGGCCACCATTTTCTGACCCGCGCTTCCACCTGGACTGTAGCTAAACTTCTGGTGACCCTTGTGATAGGTGTGTGTGTGTGTTTGTTTGTGTGTGTGGGTGTATGGGGCATGCTGTGTAGGCACATTTCCAAACATAACATTGTAACTCCAGTCATATTTTGGAAATCCTCCTACATTTCCTGTGTGCTTAAGTGTCCTTAAACCTACACATGGTGTAATACACCAGGCTGGTGGAACAGTCTAGATCTATGTACCAGAGGAGTGTGTGTGTGTGGGCGTTTTTGTGTGTGTGTGTGTGTGTGTGTGTGTCCATGTGTCGAGTGAAATAGAGGGAATAAAAATGATAAATGAATTTATAACAAATCAATGTCATTCATTGTTGGCATGCTGCACATGCACACACGTCCTATACTCTCCTTCTGCACACACACACACACACACACACACACACACCTGTACACTTCCAATACACACATATTCTAACACACGTTACTTTTTCATTTCTTGTAAAGAATGGCAGTGACACTCCCTTGAAGCAGTTTTGTTGTATTGCTTTCTCGGCCATGCCTGTGCATCCCTGGGAGTGTCATCATTCCCCCCCCCCCCCCCCATGTGTTTTTGTGGGGCTGACATGCTGAAACGAGAGGGCTGGCAAGCAACATACAGGCGGAGAAATCCACAAAAACGTCCCTCCAGTCAGGGTGTCTCTCAGCCTGACACAAACACATGACACTGTGCAGACAGGTTCGTAGGGGGCCTCAATCTTATCACACTGAATAAGGTGCAGGCTGGTGGATGCATGCTGCAGGCTGGTGGCTTTTCTTTTCTGGTGGGGTTTTTTTCTTTGGAAATTTCTACGGAAAATAAATGATGTGCGTGTTCATAATTACAGATTGGTTTAGCAAATGCTTTTATTCGAAGTCGAGCATGGTACAAGGGGAGAAGGGCGGGGGTGGGGGGGGGGGGTTGAACCTGCAACTATTGATCTGCCGTCAGATGCTCCAACCCCTGAAATATACCCTCTCTTGAGGTAGTGCAAAGACTCAAAAAGAAGACACAAAAGCCCAGAAGAAGAAGCGAAGTGGAGGTCTACACAACAGCAGGGGTGGCTGAGCACTTCCCTTGAATAAATGTTTACCTCAGTGTCTCTACATCCTAACCATCTCGGCAACGCTGGACACAGCTGCTCTGTTTACACCCTGGTAATGAGACGTGTTTTGATGCGGCTCAGTTTGTTGCTCTTCTGAGTTTGGGCCATGTGCAGATCATGTTCTGGGCCGTGAGGACAAGCAGGATTCCTCTCCATGAAGTCTCCAACACAAAACATTTACAGAATCTACAGCCAAGAAAAACACACGCAGTGACTAATACCACACCATGATGGGTTTTGGCACAATAAATGTTGAATCTCCAGAGGTCGTCTTTACATGCGCATCAGATAGGTGCCACAGGATTAAGATTCAGATATACAGTAGATTGGAAGTCAGATTATTTGAGCCTCGAGTCATTTTCTACCTTTTTACCCTGTATAATGTATACTCTGCACAGGTAAAGAAACTTCCTGTCCTTCTCCCTCTCCTTTTCATTGCTTTCTACGTACTAAGACAGTTGGACCAACGACACAGAAAATCTTACAGTCGATAGATTTTAAAGTTAAAGTGTGACTTGGTTTGGACTGGGTGGCATTGAAGTGGTTGCCAAGTTACAGCCAACGGCACAAATTATTGTTGCGACTTCCTCGACAGAGGATAAATCTGTCACCTCATCTACTTTGTGAAAGGGAAGGCCCAAGATAACCTGTTCACTGGATAGAGATATAAGATCACCCATTTGGCAGGATGATTTATTTGTTTCTGCGTTTTAATCTGGTGTAAGTTGTTAGTACCAGACTCTTACTGCTGTGTCTTGGATGTCTAAACAGTGTCTGTTCTCGAATCCAGAAGATGTCAGAACGACTTCCTGTGTCGTTGAGTAATAACGTGCACATCAAACGTTTCAAAACAACAACCCGTGGTCTTCGCAGCGTCATGGGAAAGGCACGACGAGGTGCTCGTAACCTGGGTGAGGTCATACCGTTTAACGGCGCTCTCGGTTATGCCTTCTATGGAGCCTCTCCTCCGACAGTGCTTCTCTTTGAAGCTCTTCTTCTATGGTGCTTCGACCGCACGGTGCTCTTTCTCTACCGTGCTTCCCCTCGGTGGCGCTCTTCTTGTAGGATGGCCTTCTCCTGTGGTGCTCTTGGTTTGCGGTGCTCTCCTTCTGTGGCGTCCTCCTTCAGTAGGCGCTCGCCGTCTTGGAGAGGAGAGATAGAGGAGAGATAAAAGGCAGCGGTCTCTGTGAGGCTGTAGGTCCGGCGTGTTGGCAGTGAAGGTGACCAGTGCCTGAACCGGACAACAGCTGCTGCTGCCTCAAGGCAGACCTCACCCTCAGGCCTTGACACCGCTGTGAAGCTCTGCCAGGGAGAACCCCCCCCCCACACACACACTCTGACTCACTCGCTCACAGCAATAAAGCAGTAACACAGGATGGAATGAAGAACGTTCCTCTTCACAGTATCATTTTGTTTTGTCCATTTCCTGTGAGTGTTTGAAGAGATTCGTCTTGTTGACGTGGGGGAACAAGCCCAGTGCTCTTGTGTGGTGCTCCCACTGGCATTAAGATCATTCACTGCATTTCTTGGGGATTTACTGTCAATGTGTGACGGTAAACGACAGCAGCTTAAGATGATCTCCAGCAGGGAAGAGTGTGTGAAATTAGTGTCTATCTTTCTCCTCACAGCGAAACATTCAGAGGCAGCAGCCAGAATTGAGCACCTCCCACATAACCGACCTTGAGAAACCCACATCAATCCCCTTCAGGACCAGTCAGGTGTGCGTTATACTGTCTGTAAAATCCCTCAACAAGTTATTGAACACCTGGAATTCCTACAAATATTGTAGTGTTTTGTCAAGGCCTCTCACTCTCACTGTAACGTCGCATGAAACTCCTCTCTTTTCGTCTCAAGCTCTGGATGAGTGTGTGTGTGCATGTGCCCTCATTGCATGTGCGCTCATTGCTAGTCAGAAGGAAGACAGGAGATCAGTGGACAGGCAGACAGCTGGGAACCAGACCCGCTGCCCAGCAGAACTCTCTCCTCTCCACACACAGCAAACAAGCACCCCATACAAAACAGCACTGGGACGATAAAATTACCTTCATCCGTAGTTAAACTACATCTCTGGTGACTAATACGCTTAACATTTCACATCTCCAACGGGTTACCAAAATACTTTGGGATGCTAGCCTTCACCTCGGTCATCTCATACAAAAGACCAAGCGGTTTATTTCTACTCAACCACGATAACACGCCCAAAATACTCACAGCCCCAACGTTTTCTTAAACCACACAGACTCAAGCTTGACTTACAAGGATATGTGTTTATTTTATCTTATGGAAACCAATTTGAAACATTTTCGCACTCTTGTGTTTATCTACGGTGATATATTGGTAAATGAAAATGGAGTCATCCAGTGTTTCATTTCATCACTGGCCTGCGGTTATCTTAGTCTGTTCAGCTGTGGAAAGTCTGTGTCGTTCTTGACAACCCTGGAAAAGTAAAGTGATTCAAATATCCTACTCAGACAGTTAATCACTGAGCTCAGAGTGTGTGCCTAACACACACACAGAGATGCACACACACACACCGGGACAGACACACGCAGTGATAGACACACACCGGGACGCACACATATGAACACCCACACACACTGAAGTACAGCGGACAACTGGAGTCTGTTCGTCAGCGCAGACACACAAGAGCGCTCATTCTTTTATTTGTGTTTGTATTTCCACTGTGGCTACCTAACCTAGCTGGTTATGGTTACCTAGCCTAGCTGGTTATGGTTACTTAACCTAGCTGCTTATGGTTACCTAGCCTAGCGGGTTACGGCTGCCTTAACTAGCTGGTTATGGTTATCTAACCTAGCTGGTTATGGTTACTTAACCTAGCTGGTTATGGTTATCTAACCTAAATGGTTATGGTTATTTAGCCTAGCTGGTTATGGTTACCTAGCTTAGCTGGTTATGGTTACTAAACCTAGCTGGTTATGGTTATCTAACCTCGCTGGTTATGGTTACTTAGCCTAGGTGGTTATGGTTATCTAACCTAGCTGGTTATGGTTACTTAGCCTAGCTGGTTATGGTTATCTAACCTAGCTGGTTATGGTTACTTAACCTATCTGGTTATGGGTACTGTATTCACTAGGACACAGGTCCGAACCTGATGTTACAAGCTACCACCTCAGATAGTAGAAGACCCTCACTTCCTGGGACCCGGACAAAGCTTTTTCCCCATCCTGGTGTGTGTCTGTGTGTGTGTTGTCCCCTTCTCTCTGTGTGTGTGTGTGTGTCTGTCTATGAACATGTGTGCATTAATGAGGTCGTAAACCTGTGGTGTTCGTGCAAATGTGTTTCATGGATTTTCGTCCCCTTCACAGCCGTGTCAACAACACCTCCACTTTGTGTCAAGCACTGACCGGGCTCTCACTCCGTGTTTACTTCTCAGAGGCAGGTAGAGCAAGGCTGCAGATCCATCACCCACCTCAACCCTGGGAAACAAAACACTCAGAGAGACACTAACAGGCACACCCTGACATATCTGCAGGTCAAAGGTCAAGCTCTGTCTCGCTTTGATAGGGGTTTGACACAGACCAAGCTCTATCCTCTGTCTTCACACAGACCTTTTGAACTCAGTCCTCTCACATTCAACTCCTTTCTTGGAATATGTGTCTGCTTTTAGAAAGTATTCCTGAATCCAAATGGTTATTTTTCTTATCTCCAAATAGAACGCCAATGTTGTGAGCAGAGTTGGGGATCTCTTCAGAGGTACTCGCGTACGGAGGAGAAATAAGGATCTCTCCTAAACAGAGGTCATATTGTGTGGAGGAGAAATGAGGTGCTTCCTGCTGGGTCAGGGTGGAATACTCCTCTCTGTGGCCGCAGTCTTTTTCTTTTCTCATTCACCATATGTTACACTCATGGCTGGACAGCCTATTCTGCTCTCCTACTCTACTATACTCTACTATACTCTGTCATATTCCACTCTACACAACTCCACTTTACCATACTCTCTTCTACTCTATCATACTCTTATCTAACCTACCAGGGTTTACTCTACTCTACCTTGCTCTACTCTAGGTCTACTCTACCATACTCTACTTGACTGTACTCTCTGCTACCCAAATCTACTCTGCCCTCCATCAGTGCTCCCAGGAGGTACAGAGCGTGGTGTCTGCAGTGCTGTGTGTCAGCAGTGCCACGTGGGTCGACCTGGCCCTACAGCAGCCTGGGTCGGCTAGCTGCAGACGGTTCCATGACCTCATCCTGCCACGCCACAGCTCCTACTGGGACACGGGTGGCAACAGGAGGAACAAACACTCCGCTCTGGCATGGAGTAGTAACCCACACACACACACACACACACACACTGGGAGACAGGAGCTTTCACGCAGAAATTCATGCAGGCGCAACTGGAGTGTGCATAAACATACAGAGGGATATAAACACCCACACACCCACACACAGACACACTCACAGACAAACCCCCCCTTACAGATGCACACACACAGACAAACACACTGGGGTGTATGAAAAAGGGAGACCCATTGTTGAAGCCTGACAGGAACATATGGTAACAGAGCAGACTTGTCACTCTGCTGACAGTGCAGGGAAGCTAAAACACAGTAATGGCTGTGGCACAACATTTTCCTGGGTGAATACCAATGTGTCTGTCAGCAATCTGCCTAGAAAATGTTTCCATTCCTCTCCAGCCAACCCATGCCCCCGTTCTGCGACATCAAAATGGTATCACTGTGTTAAGGCCCACACAGTCTTACTGTGTTATTTGCTCACCCATGACAAAGGTCTCTGATATCAGCAGAGGTGTCAATGTTCAGAAATGAAAACGCTACAATGTGTTTGTTCCCAGCCAAGTAACTGATTCCAGTTACCCAGATCTGCTCATTAGCACAGCCCTCGGCGCTAATCTGTGACATCATCTGGATCAGTGCATGGCCGGAACAGACATGGAGTTTCTTGTCTCTGAACCTGAACTTTTACACCTGTGAATGTTAATCATTACACAGCAGTGCAGATCACACATTCTTCTCCATGTCAGACAACTGCAAAACCAGTGCAAAACCTCTGACATCTCTGAAACCGAAGATCCAAATATGTCTGCAGTGACCTTGGCAGCTGCACGCCTCTTCGGGGGAAGGTTTAGTGCACTACAACCAGAGGACAACGGGTGTGTTAAAAAAGAAATAGTCAGAAAAAGCTTGCAATTATGTGTCCTACTGTGCACACATGATCATTATGTCAAGGGAATAGTGGGCCGCAAAATTACACTATATGGGGGGGGGGGGGGGGGGGGCTATTTGACGATGCTTTGTTGTGATCCGCGTGGTGCACTAATGGAGGCAGGAATGTCTGTGATCCCAACCGTAGGGAAGGGATGCGGGAGGCGGGGTACTGGGAGTCCCTGTGGCGAAGGCGTCCGTTAGAATCTGGACTGCATTACCGTTCAACTCTTCCTCCCTCCTGGTCTCTCTGTCCTCCTCCGTGCCAACTGCTGTGCGTCTCTCCAAGTCGGATTATGCCATGTAACGTTAACGGGAGACACCGAAAGATTTATTATCGTCGCTGTTGGAAGCTGTGACTGAACTTGCACACGAGCAAGGTCCACCGACAGATTGATGCACGAGCTGTCTGCTATTTTGGGTTTTGAGTCGTTGTTAACTAGCTGCGCGCGAGTGGACCAAACCTCTCCATTTCCCTTCTCTGTCCAGCTGCTGCCTCGCGATGCTCAACGTCTACCTTCCTGTTATCTTAGGTAAGTAGGAAGGAAATATGGAAAGAAGCAAATACTATACATTAAGAAACAACGCAACGTGTTGCTCCGTTACGCAGCCCAGACCTCTGCGTCAGGCTGGGTTTGGGTTCCAGTGGGAGTTGAAGTTCCGTTAGTTTGCCGTTTTTCTACCGTTATCCCAACGCTTCATTTTTGTCAGATTCTGAGATCTATGTACGATGAATTATGTTGAATGCCAGCTGTACTTTGGAGCAACACTATAATTAGCAAACGCGCGGAATATTTTCTTGCACAATTTTCTAAATCTTGTTATTTTACCCCCAGTTTCTCTGTTGAGTGGGTTAGTATGGGCTCAGCAACTTCTGGCAGGATCCTGTAACTTCGAGCAGGGCACCTGCGGCTACACGTCCGACCCGGCCTACGCAAGATGGGTCAGAAACGAGGAAGGTTGGTTGGAAAACTAAATATATGAATTGCATGTTTAAAGAAAAAACGTATTCTGCACATCATTGCTGCCATTTGATTTCAAGATTCCGAATCGGTTTCATCTAAATGAACCATGCATTCACTCGCATGAAGGCCTACATCTGATTGGATGGAAACCGTATGGCGGGTTTGGGGTGTGTATGGTGGGGAGCTGACATCGGCTGCTCTGTCAGCCTCTACACCCCAGTGCAGCCCAGTGCTCTGTAACCGGTTGGCATAGTGATTCAGTGATTGGGAGAGAGAGAGTGAATGAAAGTGTGTGTGTGTTTTGTATGAATGAGGGAGAGGGGAGGGGTGTTTGTGGTTAGAAACACACAGACAAGCCTAGCATGGAATGTTAATGAAGCATTATTCACTTGAGGTCAGATGTTCCATGCATGCGGTTCTGCAGTGTTCTGAAATGCTGAAGGTGTTATAACACGGTGAGAAGTCAGATGTCTGCAAGTACTGCACAGTCCTGGTCTGCAAACACATATTTACACAAACACAGATAGATAGAAAGAAACAGAGGAAGAAATGGAGAGAGTGGGTCAGCGAAAGGGAGAGAGAAAAACATAAACATAAACAGAGAGAGAGAGAGAGAGAGAAAGAGAGAGAGAGAGAGAGAGAGAGAGAAAGAGAGAGAGAGAGAAAGAGAGAGAGAGAAAGGGAATTTGAGGCAGCTATGTGCTGAGAGATGTATGTTACCAGAGTCCCCCCCCACACACACACACACGCCCACACACACACACACACACACACGCCCACACACACTCCACTCAATTCCTTTTTCCACCATGTGTGTACAACCCTCCTAGTCCCTGGGGGCCTAGCAGGCAGCACCCCCAGGAGCTGTTCTGGTTTGCGGTCACCCTTCTGGGGTGTTTACATTAGCCCTCTAAAAATAAGTGGCGATGTTGTAGAGTTGTCTTTGCCATCTCGCTGCCAAGCTGAGCTGTCTGTATAGCTTTAGACCCACTTATAGTAAGTTACTGGCACCAGGTCCCTCCCCCCCCCCCCCCCCCCCCCCCCCCCCCCCCCCCCCCCCCCCCCCCCCCCGTGACTAGAGATAGACCTCCACTTCTCTGAAATCAAGAACAGGAGCGTTCACACTAAGCACTAACTAAACACGAAAGAAGAGCCAGAGTGCAACAGGCCAGATGGAGAATCGGGATCGAGGACGGCGTTCCGCCAGCATAGCGTCGGGGATGTCAGCGCGGCTGGTTAGATAGCTGGCCAGCGGCGGCGCGCTATTCCCAACCGGTTCATTAATATGGTCGTAAAAAAAACGAGACTTGGCCACGGTGCGCCGTGTTTTCTGTTTGGTTTCCACGGCAACGTGGGATGGAGCGGTTGTTCTGTGGTTGAGAGATGGATGGAAGTCATTCTAGGAAGTGGTCGTTCTTAGTTGCAGAGGAAGGGACAACTGTGAGGAAAGATTAAAAAAAGATTTAAAAAAAGATTTCAAGTAGAATAAACAGATGCAAAACATAGAATAAATACAAATTGCTCACCCTTCAAAGACCACCTAGCCACCAATGTAATCCGTAGGTCTATTTTGTTTGCCTAAAATATGATTTCTCTTGATTTCCCAACAAAAAGAAACGGTTAACGCTTGTCTGAGTAGAACGGGAAACTGTCAGCAGGTTCTTCCTCCAGACAAAAATGTGTGGCAGGGCTGGAGAAGGTGATGATGAATGATGACGAGCGTTGCCAACCCCATCCTCACGTCCGTGACCAAAGCTGCCTGAGATTGGCTGTCAAGACTGTAACAGCTGCAGGGAGAACAGTCTAGAAGCGAGACAGAGACATCAGACAAGACTCTGGTCTTTGTCAGGGCTGCCACCACAGAGATTCAAAGGTGCTGATGAGCACTGACTGAAATGACTCAGCACACAACGTAAACACACACACACACACACTCTCGCCATCAACACATACACACACACAGACAGACGCTGAGACAGCGTGTTGTGATACACTGCAGGTCTAGTCTTGGTCAGGTAGGTTCCTCACCCTAGCCTGTCACCGGGGGTAACCGTCATCCTAGCCTGTCACCACTGGTTAGCTTAGAAGCTAGCCAGACGCCAACCGCCTTTTACATATTATATGTACAACACACACTGTACGACACACACTGTACGACACACACTGTACGACACACACTGTACGACACACACTTCACGTCACAAGACTCAAGAGCAGCGCTGTGAGAAGATAAAGTCAGTTTAAAGTTGTCTCAAGTTCACAGCTAATGTTGTCACCATAGAAACCCTCAGAAACACCTCATTAATGATCCCAAGTAGGCCACCTAATACCTTAGCTGTTTGTGTATAACTGACACCTTATGCACTCACTGATAAGAGGGTTTACTGGTTTAAAATGAATCCTTGGCACATGATGTCTTTAGTCCTTCATAGGCCTTGTGCTAACAGGTGGGATTAGTTGTCAAATACTTCTTCAGAAGAATTTATTAATAGCCAGCCATCATTTTTTTCCCCCTTCCTTTCAATATCTCAGTTATTTAGAATTCTCTTAGTATTCCAAGAGTTTGATGTCAGCCTAAACACAGTAGATTACTGATTCATTAGTCCATGACAGACTCGCTTAAAGGATTTATTTTCCAAAATATTGCACTTGTCCACGCCTACGCTTCCAACCCCAACCTGTGGAAATGTTTAGAGTGGAGCAGCCTTGAAGCCTTGCCAGATGAGAGCAACAGGAGACCCTCCACTCAGAGAGCTGCTGCTAGCTACAGCAGGAGACCCTCCACTCAGAGAGCTGCTGCTAGCTACAGCAGGAGACCCTCCACTCAGAGAGCTGCTGCTAGCTACAGCAGGAGACCCTCCACTCAGAGAGCTGCTGCTAGCTACAGCAGGAGACCCACCAGGAAGGAGACGCGGGAGGAAAGAAGACTGTTTTGGGGATGGGAGGGAGAAAGAAAGAAAGAGAGATAAGGAGAGTAAAAGATGGAGGGAAAGAAGAGAGGAGAGGGAGAGAGAAGAAGCGAGAGATAGGGGAGGTGCGGATCGTTTTGGAGCGGGGGGTTGAGGATAGGAAGAGTGCTTGAGATGAGTCGTCAAGCCATCTGGAAGGAATCTTTTCCACTGTCAAGAGTATCTGAAAACACTTCCCGGGGTTGTAAAGTGACCAGCAAAACAATAACACAGTAACAGTGTAGTCTTGTCAGGGTTGTGGAGCGTCTTGGGACATGAGGCCAGTTTGGTTCCACTCCTTCCAAGAAAATAAGTCTTTCTAACTGTGTGTACAACATGTGGTCGGCTTGGTTCTACTCCATTGACCATTATTTTCTTTGATTTATCACTTTCTCTCACAGACCCTTTCTTTCCCTATTTCTTTCCCTTTCTCTAATACTGGTGGGTTTAGCATATAGGTTTTGTGCTGATGAGTGCACTATTGTGTTCCGAACAGCTTTGAGAGGAGATCACGTATGCACAATATTATTTTCGTTTCCCCCCTCTCCTCCTAAACCTCCCTCCTTCCCTTCCTTCTCTAACCTTCCTTCTCCTCCTCTACCTCCTAACACCCTCCTGTTCACCTCAGGGCGTTTCATCACAGCGGACAGCTCCGTCTTAAACGGTCAGGGGAAGGCGGTTTTGGTGAGCCCGGTTCTGGATCCGCTGGACTGGAGCTGCCTGCGCCTGGTGTACCAGATCACCGGGGCCGGCTCCCTGCAGCTGCACCAGCGACCTGAGGGCGACAACTTCGACTACGCCCTCTGGAGCGCCCGCAAGCCCTCCGACAGCTGGCTCATCGCCAGCATCGACCTGAAGAACTCCTCCACCGCCTACCAGGTGTGGTTGTGGAGGAGTTGCTTGGGGGGGGGGGGGGGATGGAAAGAGAGAGGTGGAGGGAGGGAGAGGGGGACAGAGAGGGCGGTTGGGAAAGAGAGAGACACTGTAGGTGGGGTGGAGGGGGGAGAAAGAGAGATGAAGGAGTGAGAGTGTGGTGAGGGGGTGGGAGAGATATGTAAGAGGTGAGAGAGGGGTAGGGGTGGGAGTGAGGCGTGTCAATAGAGAGAACAGACTCTATGATGTCAATCCCTGGAGCAAACACATCATCTTTAGTAAATGCTGGTTAGAGAGAACGTTTCAACTCATTATGTAAGAGAAGCGCTAAGTTAAACACAGGCTAGGGGTTTAAATATACATGTATAGGCCTACAAAATGATCAACAGACCTAAGTAATGGATTGTTTATCGGAGATTATAACAGTCCGATCTTCTCTGAGTGAGTTTCTTTCTAAACGAACGTCAAACTTCACAATTTGCCGCCAAGGGCTGCACTGCGACGGCATTACGAGGAAGGAGAAAGCAGCTTTAAGATGAATTGCCCGTCGAGAGTCTTCCTTACTTACTGTCGCCACCTCCAAGAGTAACCGTGTGCAGTTGGCTGTGGTTAGGGTCGGACCCCCAGGGTCATCCGTCATGGGCCAGCCACACCGGAGGGCCGTCGAGAGTCACCCTCCCTCCTCGACGTAAACCACCTGGCTGGAAACGTGAGGTTGTTTTACAAGCGAACGTGAATTATGGAGGGATTCAACTCAGGGGGGCGGAGGGGGGGGGGGGGGGGTGTTCCATCACACACGTTGTCATTATGAGTGATGAAGTAGCGCGTTCTGTTATACGGTGGAAAGTGTGTTTGCACTTTAAAGCGCTAAGGTATGGCCCGTGGTCCGATATCTGGGGGTTCAATCTGCGGGATGAGGTGCCTGGTGCTGCGTGCTGCAGGGACTAATGAGCTCCCCGGAGACGGCCTCTGTCTCCGGGCAGACGTCCTGTGATGAACAGGTCAAAGGGGCCGTGACGGGGGTCACGGATAGGGCAGGGGGCCCAACCACGGGGGGGTTCAAAACCGTTTTTTCCTTCATAGTCGGTTCGGGTGGGTTCGATGATGGGAAGATTTCCTGCTAACCTGTTCACTTGTGTCGTCCCTCCCCCTGTTCCCTCACTCCTGTTTCTCCACTCCAACCTCCCTTTCCCCTGCTTCCCTTTCCTCGGCCCTGCCAGATCCTGATGGAGGCTCAGCCTGCAGAGGAGCCGGGCAACAGTGTGGCCATTTTCGAAATCCACATCGTCCCCGGCTACTGCCTAGGTCAGTGCTCTTGTCTGAGTCTGAGGAACCAGCGTCACAGCTGACAGAACACACACATGGAACTCTAGAATGACGTCCATTCCAGAACGGTCCGCACTCCAGAACTCTTATTCCATACTGTATATCATTACCTATCCACATACCTTACCTCCCCGTGTAAAGCCATAAACATGTGATGCATCTATATTCATCGAAATGACACGGCAATCCAGTTGAGACGGTTATGGTTCCTTCCAGAGTGTAACTTTGAAGAGCACCATCTGTGCGGCTATAGCAACCACTGGAACCCCAATGTGAACTGGTACGTGGGGGGAAGTCTGGCCAGAGACCCTCAGTCCAGTTTGCCTGACGACCACACCATGAACAACCAGAGAGGTACACACACACACACACACAAAGACATACACACACACGCTGAATGATTCTGATACCGTTTGAACGTATGTTTAAACGACTGTTTATCTTGAACGTGTCTCTGTCGTCCTACTTTTTCTCCTCCCCTGACATTCACACACACACACACACACACACACCCAGGCCACTATATGTATGTGGACTCGGTGTACGCCAAGCGATTCCAGGAGGTGGCCAAGCTCACGTCTCCCATGAGCACCACCCCCATGGCGGGCTGCCTGTCCTTCTACTACCAGAGGGACCAGGAGAGGGGCAACATCTTCTCCGTCTTCACCCGGGACCAGCTGGGCCACTACGAGGAGCTCTGGAGGCCCGAGGTCTACGCCACCTCCTCCTGGAGGCAGGTGACGGTGGACATCAAGGCTCCACACCCCCTGGAGGTCAGTCGGGGGCCGGGGGCGGTGGCCGGGTTGCGGTGCCTCGCCCGGCCGCGCGCGCGCTCCTCTCTCTTTTGTTCCCCGCCTCTCTCGTTGTCCTCCCTCTCTTTTTGCCGCTTCTCTCTGTTCTGTCTCTCTCCTGTGTCCTCTCTCCTCCTCCTCTCTTCTCAATTTTGTTCCTTCTCTTAGAGCTACAGCTCCCCTCCGCCATCTCTCCTCTCTTTCGTCGAAGAGGGATATAAATAGGCTGACGTGGGGATAGCAGGTTATTGATGGCTGGAGCCACGCGGCCAAAGATTGTAGTCCAGCGTTCCGATCAGGCTTCAGAGAGAAGATTCTGGAGAGAATCTTCCTGTCCCTCCGCCCCCTTTTAGGCCCATTTGACTTGGTGAATATGAATCTGTCTTAAGAAGAGATAAGGAATGTGGACGGAAAGTCTTTTTGTTTGTCGGTTCTTTTCCCCTCGTGTTGGTTTCCTTGGAGAGCTCCGGAGTTCAAATAGTTTCCGTGGGGTTTGTGTGGAAGAGTCAGCTCTGCGCTCTCAGAAGAGTAGTCCTGTGTTCATTTTACATGTGACTAAATATGTAGGCTCAGGATGTGTGTGTGTGTGTGTGTGTTTGTGTGCGCGCATAAAGCCAGTGTAAATAAATCAGACCAAACATGTGCCATGCCTGGAGTTTCTCCCAGATATCCCAGCCCCCCACCCACACACACACACACACACACACTCAAAAGCACACAAACGTTCGCAAACTCCCACACACCCAGACGCTTCCTTCAGGTTTATTAGGAGCCGTGTCTCCCCGACGACTCTGCCATTTCTTCAGCGGTTTCACACCTCAGCCGGAGCTGTCACGGAACAGCAGAGAGGCTTATGATGTGAGCTCAGAGTCTGGCTCAGCTGCTTCAGTCTGCCCCGCACCCTGTTCTGCTCAGTCTGCACACAGGTCACATGGTCTGCCCCTGTACCCTGCTCTGGCCCTCTCAGTCTGCACACAGGTCACATGGTCTGCCCCTCTACCCTGCTCTGGCCCTCTCAGTCTGCACACAGGTCACATGGTCTGCCCCTCTACCCTGCTCTGGCCCTCTCAGTCTGCACACAGGTCACATGGTCTGCCCCTCTACCCTGCTCTGGCCCTCTCAGTCTGCACACAGGTCACATGGGCCCCATGCTCACGTCAAACCTGAGAGGGCCTGCTTGTACTCTCAGGGTGGCGTTGTTGTAACACGCTGTACGGGGAGCTAGCCACGGAAGCTACCAGAAACACACCAAGCTCTCGAGTTCCGTAAATCACATCAAAGTTTAGTCGGGGACAACCAAGGTTAAGCCTGGTAGGATATTGGGAAGTTTGATGTCTTCAGCGTGATGGGAAAGTTGCCTTTCTAAAACTGGTTGTTCCCATCCTTGATTGTGATTGGCTATATCGCGTTCCATGCCGTTGTAAAATCCAGCATTACCTTACAAGTTGTCCTCATAACATTCTATAACACTCCATATTACTGCGCATCGAATATTTCAAATAAAAAAACATGACAAAGGTGTCCATCTGGCTGTTGCGTGGCAATGATTTATGTAGGAACTATACTTTGTAGTGGCGGAAGAATGACGGTTTATTATTAAACTATTTTGTTTCTAATTGTTTTTATTTATGAAACCATATCAAATATTTGTAGTAACAGTTTTAGAAAAGCAATAACCCCCCGCGAGTCTGTGTTTTGCGCTGATTTTAGAACAGCGCAAAACACGGCCTCCTGGGGCTAATTGCTTAAATCTAACACATGCAGTGTGTGTGGGTGGGTGGGTGTGTTTCAGGTGGTGTATGAGGTGGCCTTCAACAGTGCCAAAGGAGGATATGTGGCCATAGACGACATCTCCTTCTCCCCTGAGTTCTGCCACACTGACACAGGTGAGGGGACTGAAGGGAATGGATGAATGGATGGACAGATGAATGGATGATTAGTTATACAGACAACTGGATGATTGGTTATACAGATAACCAGATAATTGGTTGAACAGGTGAATGGAGAGATGATTGGACAGATACATAAATTAGTGCGTAAGATTAAGTAAGTACAATTTTTGGGCTGGAACTCTGGAACAAGCCAGATATCTGCCAGACTGCAGATATAAGGCCAGTTACTTCTATCCTCCACTATCCTCCTCTTTTGTCTTCTAGTTGATCTTATCTGGCGACTCTCTCCCACCCTAACTCAGACCAAGGTTGCGCTGTGAGTCAAAAACACAGGTTGCCACGGAGACATGTGGACTCGTGTCTGTGTCGTTCCAGAGCCCACGTTCGACCCGTCCGTCGCCGACTGTGACTTCGAGGAGGGCCTGTGTCGGTA
Organism: Hypomesus nipponensis; assembly: GCF_054491055.1. NCBI lineage: Eukaryota > Metazoa > Chordata > Actinopteri > Osmeriformes > Osmeridae > Hypomesus > Hypomesus nipponensis. The sequence goes on along the minus strand of NC_140388.1, from coordinate 7,027,637 downwards.
CTACCAGGAGAGGGCGGAGGGGAAGGTGTGGACCACGGTGACCGTGAAGCCCAACGCCTACAGGATTGGAGATCACACCACAGGGACGGGTCAGTCTCACCCCATTGCTCAAACACTGCGTCGCTCACATCCTCCCCTGGCGGTGAGGATACGAGGGGAGCTGATTCCCTCTACATTCACACTCACATCGTGGACAAAAAACGAACCACCCGTCTGAACCGGAGCTGGACAAACCTGCTCACTGTGACTCTCCTTGTTGAGGTCTCCCTAGCATGACATGCTCTGCCCCTCCAGCCCCTCATCCACTGTCTCTGCTCCAGGCTCCTTCCTTCTCGCCAACACCCGTTTCACGTCGCGCCCGGGCTACGTGGGCCGCCTGCACGGGCCCTTCCTGCCGGGGAACCACAAGTACTGCCTGCGCTTCTACTACGCCATCCACGGCTTCCTCAAGGTGGAGAACGCCCTGGTGCTGTACCTGTACGACGAGAACAACGTGGCCCTGGAGAAGGCATGGACGCTGGCCGACAGCACCCGGGACATGTGGACCCAGGTGGACGTCACCTACATGAAGCCCATGCCCACCAAGGTAACACTCGCGGGTATGGCTATGGGATGGGTGGATGGGTGGATGGATGGATGGATAGAAGGAGGTGGGTGGAGGTATAGATGGACGTGGATGGAGGTATAGATGGAGGAATGGGTGAATGGGAACGGGACAAATTAGGACTCGTGTTCCCTAACCCTTCCTTCCTATCTTCCTTCCCCAAAGGCGGTATTTGTCAGTATATGTAAAAACTTCTGGGACTGTGGGCTGGTCGCCATCGATGACATCACCGTGACCATCGGAGACTGTCGAATCACTGAAGGTAAGACTAGTCAGCTGACCTCAGGGATGGGCGTGGCCTCACATACAAATCAAAGTCCCAACCTTGGAGTAAGACATGATGTATTGGGGGGAAATGTCCATGACAACCCTTGTGTGTAAATGTGGGTGTTTTTCCTGCACAGGAAAGGGTAAGGTTCAACAGACATAAATACCTAATCTGGTCTATTCCCTGCAGCTCAATACTGGGATGTTGTGGTTGCAGTCTTTATTTTTTTCAGCAGCTGACAACAGCTGAAAGACTGGGGCTGGGCCCTAGATTTAAAACTGTTACTATTTATAAACTTTTAAACGCTCAGCCACTGTGGAAACCATTCAGCCTCTATAAGAGACAGTAATTACATGGGCAATTCTGGCTGACTGGCGCAGTGCGTCCTCTAGTAGTAGCGGCCAAACACCAATCACAGCCTTCACTGTGATTTTGGATCAAGCTTGATATGATTGGTGCTGAGAGCTATGATGTCAACCAGCAGCAACTGTTTTAAAGGAATCAGTTGAGTTCCCGTCAACACTGCGAAACACAGTTCTTCTTTTTCACCCACATCCGTGCTGTCTTTCCTGTGCGCCGTCTCTGCTAAATAAACTCTCCACACTGTGTACATATTCTTTTACGGAAACACACACGTGAACTTGGTCGGACCAAATGAACCTGTGGGAATTTCCTTGTCAATGTTCTCAACGTTACACAAACTGCGACGACGAGTCAAGTTCACCTGATTATAAACAGTAGGTTTAGCTAGTTCAGCATGCCGTGTGTTGCAGGGCGTAAGGGCGAGCAGCCTGGCCAGTGCGACTTTGAGACAGGGGACTGTGGCTACAGCCAGGACCGGGAGGGGGACAAGGGGGACTGGCTACGAATCCGAGGCCAGTCCCCACCTCCTACACTGGGCCCCGGGGGGACCACACCACAGGGGTGGGTAAGTCACACACTTGGAGCTCATTTTGAACACGTACGTCCATTTACACATAAACTCAATAGCCTCGTTCACACAAACACAAGGCTTCATTCATGACCGTTAAAGGCAGGATAGGTACGTTTCGCGAACCGAGCCATGTTAGACAGTAAGACAAAAAAGCCAACTTCACAGCACGACCTACCCTCCCTTTAACCTGCCTGCGTGGCTCTCCAGGGTACTTCATGTACATCGAGGCGTCGCTGATGCGTCCGGGCCACACGGCGCGCCTGCTCTCCTCCTGGCTGCGGGGGTCCCATGCCCCCCAATGCCTGCTGTTTCACTACCACATGTACGGCTCGGGCACGGGCATACTGAGCGTGCTCCTGCGGCGCTCGGGCCGCGAGAAGGACGCCTTGCTGTGGAGGCGCCGCGGGGAGCAGAGCGTGTCCTGGATGAGGGCCACGGTGGACTACGACTGTGACAGCAAGCACCAGGTATGCATCATTCACACACACACACACAGAGGCATGCATCATTCACACACACACACACACCAACACACACACACACACACACAGAGGTATGCATCATTCACACACACACAGACTTCACAGTTACGCAAACTGCTTCATCGGTCTCGCTTTCTTTGTAGATTATATTTGAAGCGATCCGAGGGCCATCAATAAGAAGTGACATTGCCATTGATGACATTGTGTTTAAAAAAGGGCCCTGCAAAGGTATTTATGAACCTGGTATATTGAGAATTGCTGAAGAAACGTTGATTTATTAGAGTTAAACATGTTGTTGACCTTTTTTGGGGTGATATCTTTCTTTCTAGATCCTGTTGACTCAATTCCCTACTCTGGATTCTCAGAAAACTTCAACGAGATTGACTACTAGAGGAGACAGTTTGAGTGAATGTGTGTTAGTTTGTTAGTACGTGAAGGGTATAGGTTTAACATTGGGAATGAAAAGTACGAACACATCACCACGACAACACTCTGGCTTTACATAGAGTAGAAATATACTAATTTACAAACTGGTCTTACATGTCTTCATAGTTTTGCAGTGTTTGTCCACTTTTACAATGTTGGGTTAATTTGTGCGCTATAAATGTAATATTTGTTACTATGATTTTTGAATAGCCAAATTCTACGACTCATTTTTCTTGTGCCACTGAGAAGAATGATTGCGTTTGTCAAGCTAATTTCTGAAAGAAAAGCACACCCTATCTTCAAAATAAAAATATCACTTCTGACCTCTACTGGCCAGAGTCTGTTACTGCACTTCATAAAGAACATTCAGAGAAAGCACTGACCTAATTTTGCATTTGCTTTACATGCACAGTAGACAGACACTAAGCACATGAAAATCAAACTTCTTACTGTGACAAAGGACTTATTTCCAGCTTTAGGACTCAGTGATTTTCAAAACTGTCAGGATCCTCTTATATTAGAGGAATACATGACTGCAGGTAAAGGAGAAACAAGTGTTGACAACAGTGCCTTCAGTGCTGCACCTAGGTTTCTAAGTCAATAAATTAGTCATGGCAGGGTCAAAATAAGTGGACAAGATCGAAACAGTTTTGTTTTTCTACAGACGTGTGCTCCAATGAAGTAGAAGAAATGTTTCAATAAAAAATTTCGAAAAATATGAACACTGTGGCATCTGTTTGTCGTTTGATATCCTCAAATATTATCCTAATGCTGTTGCTACCTAGTGACTAATGTGTCAGGAGTTTCTGCAGGTCCATGATGCTAGCAGACTGGTTTAAACACAGGTTTAAAATATTGTTGAGATGCCAAAATGCAAGTCAAAGGAGCACCTCCAAAATCGCATCTGCTGTACATACTGTGTTTACAGTAGGAGGGCGCCCCGACCTTAGTTATGGTAACACGTTTTAAAACACCACATGTACTTCTATATGTATTCGTTTTGATTTGCACTGTTTTTTTTTCACTGGATTTGACGTTGAAAAATGTTTTAAAACACCACATGTACCTTTATATACTTATTCGTTTTGATTTGCACTGTTTTTTTTTCACTGGAGTTGACGTAGAAAAATGTGTGAAAGGTCCCTTTAAACGGTAAATGACTGTACGTCACTGAACGCCCCCTGCACACGTTGGCTGTGATGTGCAGTGAATGGGCCATGAAAACAGTAAACCTGGATTAATCCTATGATTGACAAGAATGAGACATCTCTAGCTAGTTTCAGGATTAAGGTATTACTGGTGCAAGAGGGTGTTCGTTGTGGTAACTAACACGGACAGAAGCGCCGAAGCTCCATCACCGGTAAGCGTGCAGTGTGAATAGCTTCATAGCTTAGCTTGCTGGGTGTAATAGTGAATTGTACAGTTCGCTTCCCAGCCATTGAAGACTGGTAGACTATGAATTTACTGTCTTGATAATTGTATCGGGAATCATGCTACCAGTTAAGGGTGCTTGCTAGCTTTTATGTACCTCTTTTACGTAGCTGAGTCAGCTAGCACTAACTAGCTAGCTAGTCGAGCTACATCATCAACCTCTCATCAGCGAGCCAGGTTTAGGGGAGATCTACGGATAGGGGGGGTCGAGTAGCCAACACTAGCTACCTGAAGCATAGTCGAGATATACATGTCAGTGTGACGCTGAAACTATTAGTCTTTCTCTAGTATATGTTATCTATCTCTGATAACATTGAAACCAAAGTAATTGATTAAACCAACTCAAATATGAGTTGCGGTGAGCAAATCGCCCGCTACTTTTCATTGATCTCAGTCTGTGGCCAGATACTCCCGACATGAGATTACTGGATCGGAAACAGCACTACACAATTTCTGAAGAACCTTCTCGATTAAACCGTTTACATCCGTGTGCCAAAATTCGCTCCCTTAATTAAAATTAACGTTACAAATGGCAAAAGCTAGAGAATGGAGTGTGATTTAATTGTCGTGTTGGTTAGATGTATTCAAATGAATGGATGTTATGTGTGAAAATGTATTTCCTGTTGTGTGATTAAAGCCCTAATTGGATTACTTAATTTTAAGTAGTGTGGTATGGAGGTTTTTGAACACTGAAAAATATACCCTGAAAATAGTAAATGGTCTCAGAATGACCAACACCAACATAATAACAAGGGTTGGTTGATGATATCAGTTGAGACTAATCACTATAATTATGTTACCCACTGAATGCTATTGTTGTGTTGTGGTAGTTCTGTCTCTCTATAAAGTTGTCTTTTAGGAGAGTTGTGCCAAAGCTTTGGCCCCTACTATCCAGACCTGCTATACTTAAACTCACTGCTTTTTGGTAAAGTATTCATTTTCTGGAAATAACTTATAACGGCAAGTTCATTTTGTGTCTTTGTGTCCAGTGTGTGTCGTGGTGGTTTGGCAATGTGTTTTTGTGCAGAGTCGTATTGACTGAACAGCAGGTCAGAAGTAGTGTCTGTTTGTCCATGACTAGGCTATATCCTGGTTTGTAGAAGTTTGTTTTTCTGGAGGACCAAAAATAGTTGGATGGCACGAACGCAATCAAGATGACATTTTCCATTTTCAGTCGACTAAAAACCTTGACTCTCAACAGTTATCGCGTTGTCTGACATGCAAATGCATGTCAAGCTAGGAAGAGATTTGGTCAGGGTTGAGTCAACAAACTGGCCATCTACACAGACAGGGGAACTGGTCCCATACACAAGTTGATCTTTTATGACATTTTATTGGACATCATATACATCTAAGAGCCACAAGATGTCTCATTTAGTCGAGGTTAGCATATGAAAGCATTCAAAACAACACATTTTCCAATAGGGTGGGATTGTAGTTTTGGTTGGCCTGGCTAAAAGCCATGCTAGAGATTTGTAAGGTAAACAACTGCATATTGTCTTTTAGTTATGTAAGCCTCTCTGAGTCCTCACTCAGTCTCCAGAGGTAGCTGGTATCCTGAGCACTGCACCTCTGTGGGCCAACGTCTGACTTGAGGGTTGGAGGTAAAATGATAAGGATACCCATTCTCGGCAGTGTTTGCACTTTTGACCAGTCAAAAGAGCTCATTTGGCATTTGAAAATGCTGATAAGATGGAAAACAGGACATTTTTCTGAGATACAGATCTCCTTAATCAGATGGAGGTGAACAGCTGGTTGTGAGCATCATAAAAGCATAGACACATTTCACTGTGCGCATATGCCCTAGTCTGTGACATCATCTCTGAGAGGATTCACTCCAGTTGATGGTGTGATGCTGTAAAACAATGCCTGGGTGTCCCGGTGACCTGTTAAGGTGTGTGCGCGTTTCTGTGTGTTTCCTCCAACTCACATTTCTGGTCTAACCGAGCTTATGGGACATCGAATGAAACCAGTTCCGTGCCAGGGCAACGGCACAGATGATTTGAGAAGCCGTCTCGTCATGTTTGCACATGCGACAGGGCCGTGTGTTCAGGATCAGTCTATTATTTATTTTGTTACACACAGAGATCCCCACAGTTACTGCTGCAAAGAAGACCCGCCGTTGATGTCGGCTACACCTGTTTTGACTGAACCAAACAAAGCCCACATTGTGGTGGCTCGCGCGTGCTTTTAGACGGCGTGCAGGAATCAGGGGCGGATCGATGCTAGCACGTGTCGTCTCGCCATGCCGCCTCTCCCGATTCGGCTCTGTGACTACCTCCGCTGTGTTCTTCCCTTTTACATAAAACACAGGGAGTCAGGTGGCTGAGCGGTTAGGGAATTGGGCTGGTAATCAGAAGGTTGCCGGTTCGATTCCGGGCTGGGACAAATGCCGTTGTGTCCATGGGCAAATTCACCCTACTTGGCGGCAAAACTCCCACCTTGAGGCGACTGTGGAAAAGGGGGCCCGCGAGAGCGGCTGGCAGGTGTCGGAGCGCGTGCGCCACGCTCCGCCAAATCACAATCACCTTCCTCTGTTGACTCTTCCACGCCTGTGTTTGCTGTGAACGTACACAGGGGAGTGTGCGGAGAGCAGCTGGGAGCTGACCGGCCAGGGCCCTCTCCCCGGCCAGGGCCCCTTACCCTCCCCCCTCCTGCCCTGCGCCTCGCACCTCCATGTGCTGCTCGGCATGCAGCGTTGATGAGCTGGCCCCCACTTTGTGGGGCGATGAAAAGGGGAGAAAGTGGAAGGGGAGAGTGCGAGAAGGGTAGGGAGGGGGAGAGGGAGAGAGAGAGGGAGAGAGAGAGAGAGAGAGAGAGAGAGAGAGAGAGAGAGAGAGAGAGGGAGAGAGAGGGAGAGAGGGAGAGAAGGAAGGATAACTGACCTTGGCGTGAGTGCTCCAGGACTAAGTGTCCTGCCAAGATGTACGCCACTTCCCGTCCCTGCCCTGTTCCTCCATGTCCCTCTCTCCCTCCATCTTCCTCTCTCCCTCCTCCCCATCTCCCTCTCTCCCTCCTTCTCTTCTTCTCCCTCTCTCCCTCCTCCCCCATATCCCTCTCTACCTCCCCCCCCCCCCTCAGCTCCCACAAGCTTGGACTCGTCCCCAGGACACTGCCCCAGTCAGGGGGAGGAGGAAGAAATGCCGGCGTTGGCTGAAAGCGGCGGTCATAACAAGGACCTGTCCCTTGTCTTAGTGTCCTGGCTTGACTTTTCAGCGGCCTCTCTAAACTCACGTCTGTTTCTGTCTTTTTCCCCTGAAGGCGACTGCACCCTGAAGATCTGAAGACCTCTCTCTCTCCCCCCCCCCGTCCCCCAGTGCCCAGGTGTGTTAAAGGTGCTTGGGGAGGTCAGCTCAGGTTAGGGCCCTCAGGACCCTCAGGGGGGGCCACTGTACTTAGAGCCGGCAACACATGTTTTAGGAGCTGGGGTCTAAGACCAGGACTATGAATGGGCACACTGTCAGAATACGTTTCCCTAGCATGTCTTGTGAGGTGAATGGTGTGTGTGTGGAGGGGGGGGAGAGGGAGCGGGAGCGGGAGGGAGGGCTGGTCAGAGTGCTTCCTCCTGTGTATGTCACAGTGGTTCTTTGTGTAGGGGTGGGTATGTATGTGTGCCTTGGATTGTTGTCTGGTAATGCCAATGTTATAATGGATGCGTAGGAAATCCTGTCCAATTTTCCGCCGTTGGCCTTTTCAAAAGAGTCGTTTTGTGCTGTAGAGCTTGGATTACCATGTATCTGTACCCGTTTGCTTTCTAGCCCGCCATAACCCCCACTTCTCTCTCTCCCGACAGACAGACTCCCCCCCCTCGCCCTGCCAGTGGAGGAGTCATGACCCGGAAGCCTCATCATGGCCGCGGTACCCCCAGCACCACCATCCTCCCCCAGCTGACCCTCGGCCTCACCCTGGCCCTCGTGCTCTCCTCCCCGGGGAGGGCGCTGGGCGAGGGCGAGGGCGAGGCTTCGTCTCCGGCCCAGGTGCTCCAGGACCTGCTGGCGCGCTACGGGGACAACGCCACCATCTCCGTCCCCCAGCTGCGCTCCCTGCTGGCCCGCCTCAGCGCCGGGCAGGGGGACGGCAACGCCACGGCAACGCCACAGCCCCCACCCCCAGGGCCCCCAGCCGCCCCCCCGAGGACCAACGGCTCTAAAGTGAGTTCAGGCTCGTCTGCACTGCCAGCTGTGTTTCACCTCCACGTTGATGTCCGTGTTGTACCAAACCGGCCTTACCTGTTTTGCATGTGTTGTTTGCTAGGCAGGGATCTCATGGAGTGATTTGTGTGCACATACCAGCGCTACTTCACAGCTGCCTCGACGACACCGTCTCTCTGCCCCTCTGGTCTTTCTACTCACAGTCACGCGCATAGCTCAGATATTCCACATATTTCCCCGGAGCTTAGCGTCGTGTGTGATTGGCTCGACGGCTATGTTTTCTGAGCTTAACGTCGTGCGTGATTGGCCGGACGACTCGCTGAGGGTCTTTGTGAGGATTTAGCTGGTCCGCTCGGAGCTGGGCAGCAGGGAGGAGACTGTGGGCGGCTTGGCTATTCACAAGTCCCACCTGAGCACTCTCCTGGGGGGGGGGGGGGGGGGTCATAGACTGGCCTGTCTGTCTCTCTCTCTCTCACGCCTTCTCTGTCTGTCTGTGCATCAGTGGGTCTACTCGCCTTTTGGCTTCCAGTGCACAGTCCAGCGAGACCCATCAGCCTGTGTATCTGCTGGGAGCTCCAGAAACAATATTTGTCCCCCAGATATGAAACGGGCGGGTTCGCGATGGGAGGCAGGGTGAAAGGTTTCATCTGTGGAGCGTGTGGCACATGAGGGTGTGGGTACAGGTGTGCGTGGGTGGAGGTGTGTGGGTGTAGGTGTATGTGTGGTTGCGTGACTATGAATATGTGTGGATGTGTGTGTGTGTGTGTGTGTGTCCTAGTGACTCATTCCCCGCGTCTCCCTCCCCAGTGCCTCCCTGCTGATACCCTGGCGGTGTACAGCATCAGCGAGCAGTCCCGTCTGGATGGGCGGGGCTTACAGGAACTCTGCCCCACCATGCTGCAGCAATTGGACGCCGGCAATTGTGGCGCAGAGCCAGGGGAGGAGCTCCACATAGACCTGCCCCCGAGACCCACGGATTCGGAAGGTGAGACGTTTTGGAAGGATGCGGTTCATTCTTCCACAGGGGGCCGGAACGGATATAAACCAGGCTGGCATCACTTGGAATGTCGCTGAGGATGAGATATTGTGTGTGCCTATGTTGTTGCCTTTTTTTCTTGAGTTTTCAAGAGAAACGCCAAAAACAAATGACCGGACTTGGCACGCCTGGTAGTGTTCTCTTCTAACAAACCCGGTCTGCCCCCTCTTCTTCCAGACCAGAACAGCTATCTCATGTTGCCCTGTAGTCAGCAGATACCAGCAAAGAGAGGATGCACACAGTCACCTCTACACTCCTCCCCCCCCCCCCCCCTGCTGTCAGCAGTTGCAGTTCGGTGTCATTAACACCACAGAGACAGTTTGGCACCTGCCACCTCTTCCAACTTTCCACCGCTCCCAACTGCCTCCGTGGCGGAGGGGGAGCTTGCCCCCCCCCGGACACGGCCGTCTCCAGCCCCCAGCCCGGCTGTCCTCGTCGAGGGAGGAGAGGGTGTACCGAGGGGGGGGGGGGGATGAATGCCCCTGGAGGATGTGGAGTATCTGCAGGCTTCCTGTGAAGTTCCTCTCTTGAGGGCGCAGCTCCAGCTCTCTCTCTCTCCAACCCCCCTTCCCATCCTCGCTCAGGCTGGGCGAATCACAGCCGCACCCTCTCCCCGCCTCGGCCAACGGAATGACACTCCCGACTAATCCTTTCCCCCAACGGTGTCTCTCCCCTTTTCAGTTGGGCGTCTGCTCTGTGATTTCTTTCATCCCTCCGTGTTTCCTCTCTGACTGACAGGTGTTTGAATCCTGCCTCGGGGAGGATGAAAGCTGGAAGCTGTCTTCTCAGCAGATGTTTTCTCTACAGAGGTCTTGTCATGTGGCATGTGCTGGATGTGGTGATGGGTACTTCCAGTGGTGTCGATTCCTCCGAATTGGTGCCCTCAGGCCAAACTTTGTCCTCCCAGCACAGGGAACTGGTTGTGAGGGGACCACAGACCAGACATGAAACTGAGAAGATCCGGATTCCTCTTAAATGTTGCTTCTTCTCAGCAGGTTGAACATGTGACCCGGACCGCCAAACCTAACCTGGTTCCTCCTACGGCACACATCCCTTTTAAGAACCCTGTCTTGTGTGTGTGTGTGTGTGTGTGTGTCCGTGCCCTGTGTTTCCTGGTCTGTGTGTGTGTGTGTGAGAGACAGAGAGTGTGTGTGTGTGCTGATTCTCACCCCCTGCCTACCCTCCTGCTCCCACAGTGTGGGGGTTCTCTCTTCTGAGTGTGACCCTGGTCAGTGCCTTCTCCCTGACCGGCGTCTTCCTGGTGCCCCTCATGAGGACGCGCCACATGCGCCGCGCCCTCATCTATTTCATCGCTCTCTCCATTGGAACGCTCTTCTCCACCGCTGTCTTCCAGCTCCTGCCCGAGGTGTAGTAGCCCGACCCCCCCCCCCGAGACCCTCCTAAAGGCTCCCCCCCCCCACACACACACACACACACGCACAGACTCAGGGATGCAGTTTGAGAAGCCGACGCATCACAGACCAAAAGCCCTCTCAGTGTTCTGGCCTTCCTCTCCTCTCCTCTCCTTTCTCCTCCTCTCCTTTCTCCTCCTCTCCTCTCCTTTCTCCTCCTCTCCTCTCCTTTCTCCTCCTCTCCTCTCCCACTCTTCTGATGAGCCCCAGGAGAGACACTTCCAGCAGCCTCGCTCATCAACGACAACCCTCAATTTCTTGTGTGTGTGTGTGTGTGTGGTAGACTTGTCTCTTCATTGAGGAGCGTGTGTGTGTATATATGCCCCACCATTTCCTACTCGGTATGATCTAGGCCAACTGTGACGTTGCATCTCCCCTCTGAAGAGAGCTGTGCTCCGGCCGGCTGGGAGAACGAAACAAACCTCCTTAAACAAACCCACTGCAACTGGGAGGAAATCAGGCCAGGTTAGCCTCCAGGACATCCACAGTCTCTCTTGCTCCAAGTACGGTCAGTTACCAGGGCCACATGATTGGAGTACCTAAGCAACCTTAGAGAGCCCTTAACCTCACATGTCTCTGGAGGCAATGGTTAAGAGAGACAGCGGTTTTGAATGCCCCCCCCTGCCCAAACACAATAAACCCTTCATAGGCTATTGTAGAGACCCACCCTAGGGCTAGGGGAGAAGGTTGAGAGGACCTGTCTGTGTGTGTGTGTGTGAGCGTGACTGCTGAAGTCTCAGTGAGGTGGTTCTGTGCTATTGTCTCTGTGCTTCCTGTGGCTCACTTCCTCCTGCTGTTGATCTGAGAGCCTATCTCCCCTCCCCCCCCATCCCCCTTGCTTCCTAACCGCCTCTCTCCATGATCAAAGTGAGAATACTGGGATTTGAGAGGGGACAACGGATCATTGGCTCCTTCTGCGGGAACCTTGGTGCTCTGGTGATTCTCGCACGATGTGATTGGACGCTGCCTCCTGATGTTTTACTTTGTTGTTTTTCTCCCTGCGGTTGACTCTCTGGTGAAGGTGGTCAGACATCTTTGTTCTCGGTGTGAATACTCTGGTCATTTTAATCTCCTTTCTCCCTTTTAATTTTTTTTTTTTAGGGGTTGAGATTAACTGGTGTCTTCCAATGGTTCTTCTTCGAAAAGGGACGACAATATCCTTCATACCGACCTTTCACATCGTTGATTCTCAACTAATTGTTCTCTTTTCTCTCCTCTCCCCTCCCCCTTTCCACCATTTCATCCCCTCCTTTTGTAATTACCCTTTGACTCCTTAAACACCCTCCCCCCCTCCTCTCTCTCTCTCTCCCTCCATCTCCCTCTCTCTCTCTCCACCCTGCGGTCGTGGTCAGTTTGGGGTTATGGGTTCCTGTGCGTGACTCTCATCTCGCTGTGCTCCCTGGTCGGCGCCACCGTGGTGCCGTTCATGAGGAAAACCTTTTACAAGCGCCTACTGCTGTACTTCATAGCCCTGGCCATTGGCACGCTCTACTCCAACGCCCTGTTTCAGCTCATCCCAGAGGTAGTGTTGTTGGCCCTCCACAAGCCCTCTGTGACATGCTTGCGTGTAAAAAGGGCTATACAAATCCATTTCACCCCCAGGCCTCAGTGCTTCCCGCTTACCCTCGAGTTGCCCTCAGTCAAAATGGCCGCCGTTAGAACGGGGGGAGCCCAGTCACTCCCTGTAGCTTTCGAGGCATTCGAAAGGCCCAGTTCCCCAACGTTTTATGTGGCTCCACTTGAACAGGGGGTTTGGAGATATGACCCCCAAATGATTCTTTTCGCTTGCTACCAAGGCGACAAATAACTTTAAAACGGTGCTTCTGGAACGGTAATGCATTAAAAAAAAAAACGAGGGGAAACTAAATCGCTCTCTTTGTTCCATTGACTTCTCTCACAGTCACAGATGTGAAGGGGGGGTGGGGGGTTTAATTAAAGTGAGGTAGCCATTGAATTTCAAACTGAGAGGTGTACCCCACTGTGACTTGGCTGCCACAGCTGGTACCTGAGGAGAGGGAGAGGCAGGCACTGAGCCCTGCTCACCCCCACCCCTAACAGCTGACAGTTCAAACAGTCGACTTTTGAAAGTGTAGCGTTCTGGAACAGCGGTCTTCAACCCTGGTCCTCAGGGCCCACTGTCCTGCATGTTTTCAATGTTTCCCTGCTCCAACACACCTGATTCAAATGAACGGTTATTATTATTATAACATCCAGGGCAGTGGTCCCTGAAGACCAAGACACTTGATGGTAGACGTTCACCTTCTTTACACAAATTAGAAAATGGCATCCAGTCAATTCAAAGCAAAAGATAATGAATCATTTACAGTTCTTGGCAGAGTGGCAGTGGGAAACCACATATCCAACCTTCTGCCAAGTTGTTTGGATGATAGCCTGTTAGTGTATCCTTGAGTTCATGTTGACTTGCAGAAGAATCCCAGGCTGTGTTTGGGATCAGGGACTGTTCAGGGATACTTCCTTAGTGTCGAAGACTCAACAGTGCCAGTTGAGCCAAATACAAGTCAAGATAAGATGTTGGTTTGTCATTGGCTCACATTATTAACAAGGATTTACTGTAGACTTTGTAGTGTCACTTTGTAGTATTCTCAGCATGACCACACCCCCCATTGACCCTATTTTTTTACACACAAATATACTATATATTCAGTCGTCTGCTATATACAGTGCCGGTGCGTGCACGTACACACACACTGCTACTGTGAGACAAATCAACTGGGATCATGTATGAGAATATTGACTGAGGGCATCTCTTTTGTCATAACTGACTCGGACAGAAACAAATATAAATGCATCGAATACAAAACATCTTTTAGTTAAGAAGCAGTCAGAATCACTGGTAAATAAATAATTAAGACTGGTGCTGTAAATCTGGATGTTTGAAACCTCGTGTAAATATTGGTACTTGAAAGCTCAAGAATGTAAAAATAAAACGTATGGGACCCCCCTAACCCACGGCTTGTGGTTGGAAGCTAACCCAGGCCTCTGTGCTGTGCGTTGCAGGCGTTTGGCTTCGACCCCATGGTGGACTTCTACATGTCCAAGTCCACCGTGGTGTTCGGAGGCTTCTACCTGTTCTTCTTCACGGAGAAGGTCCTCAAGATGCTGCTGAAACGGAAGGACGGGGTGAGTGGGCTGCCTCTCTCTCTCCCCCTCTCTCTCCCTCTCCCTCTCCCTCTCTCTCCCTCCCTTCCCCTCTCTCTCCCCCTCTCTCCCTCCCTGGATGTGACTGCAGTGATTTATCTTCTTCTTTTGGGGGGCCGGGGACGGACTTTATTGTTGCTCCTATTGTCGTCACCGATCCCTTTGACGAGTCGATGCGGCGCCGTTCTCCTCCCCCTCTGTCCTCACATTGAAAAGACAAAAAAACACCGTACCCGAAAAGGCGGCCCAATGTACAGTACAGATCTCCATGTGCAGTCTATCTATACACAACGACGATCCAGCTGGTGTCGTGTTCACGGCCGAGTGTTTAGGGTGTTGGAGAGGGTACAGAGGTCTATACTGGGGCTGGTTGGGCCTGTTAGGCAGGAGAGGTTGGGATGAGCTTCCAGCTCCGCACACAACTCGCCCTCCGCACACACCTCGCCCCCCGCTCCTCAGCGCTCGTCCCCTGGGCAATGTAAACGGTGGATATGATAGCTGTGACCTCTGTACAGCTCCCTATTGTGCGCTCTGCTTCCTAGAAAAACAGGTGTGTACTCCAGGAGGGCCTGAGGGCGTTAGGACACGTGTCACTGGAGCGCTGCGCCTCATGTCACGCTGCCGGTGTTCCTGTGTGGTTTGGTACAGACCAAACGCAAGGTTTATTACAGGACTAGGTGTGTGAGGATGTCACATGCTGTGGTTTCAGCACCCTGTAAAAGGGTCTCTGAGGTATTTCGGTTCATAACCTCTCCATACCTGTTTGAGATTAACGGCGCTGTCATTTTATAGCTTCTCGAAAACACATGGTTGAAGATTAAACGAAACGTGTTTTCAGCATAAAATAACGTGGCCCTTTATGGTCCTACTACCATAAAATACTTCCACACAGCGAAGATGGTGTGTGTGTGTGTGTGTTACTCCAGTTTAACCATGGCTATGGAAGAACTAGCCCAGTGGAACATGTGTTGAGGTGATGGCGCCCTCTGGGGACTGTGTAGGATCCTGCAGTAGGTATCCTTGAATTTGAGCAGTGAGCATTCCTGTGGTTCCACTGAGGAAACCTGGTGCGGATTTTTGAGCCGATTATAGAACTGGCTCGACCTACTTAGCACCCTCACCTCTTTAGCGTACTGTTATCACTTCTGGTGCTGTCTGTAAGCACACAACGACCAAAAACCATAGAAGTTCCATACAGTAGAAGCCGATCAACAATAGACATGGCCTAGAATCCGGCCTAGAAATGGGAGTTATGAATACATTTAGTCTTAGAATAATGTTGCAGTGATTCAATTCGATGTAGGGGGTGACAGATTGTCCTTATCCCATGTTGATCAATGTGTGTGTGTGTGTGTCTCCAGGCCAAAGGTCACGGGCACGGGCACAGCCACTACCCCGCGGCGGAGCGCTACGCGGCGGCCAACGGCGACATGGAGGAGGGTGTGACGGAGAAGCTGCAGAACGGGGAGGCGGGGCTAGGGGCGGGGCTAGGGGCGGGGCTAGCTCTGGACAAGGTGGACGGAGGAGAGGGGGACCGCATGCTTACCCCTGCCACGACCCCGCAGGTGAGGCTCTCTCTCCCTTTCTCACACACACATACACAGTACACACGCACACTGCCGTTCACACCCTGCCATACACACATTCCTTCTCCTACGCACACACACTTCTTACACGAGCACACACACACATTCATTGTTGTACACTGTCGTTCACACCACACTTCTTAAACACGGCCACTCCCATTCATACCTACTCCCCCCCCCCCCCCCACACACACACACACAGTACTTGCCATCCACACTCACTCGCCCCCCTCTCAAACCATCAGGACACGCAGAGCTTGGGAGGGGGCGGGACGAGCAGCGGCGGCTGCTATTGGCTGAAGGGGACGGCGTACTCTGACATCGGCACGCTGGCCTGGATGATCACGCTGAGCGACGGGCTTCACAACTTCATCGACGGCCTGGCCATCGGGGCCTCCTTCACCGCCTCCGTCTTCCAGGGAGTCAGCACCTCCATAGCCATCCTGTGTGAAGAGTTCCCCCACGAGCTGGGTGAGGGGGCTGGGGCCTGGAGGGCTGGGGGGGTGGGGCCTGGAGGGTGGGATGCTGGGGGCTGGAGGGTGGGATGCTGGGGCCTGGAGGGTGGGATGCTGGGGGCTGGAGGGTGGGATGCTGGGAGCTAGTGGGCTGGGCTAGGGCTTGGAGGCCAGGGCATGAGGCTCGGGCCTGGGGTTTAGAGAATCCCATGTGGATCTGCTTTCGGGATGTTTTCCCTACGATTATGCCTTATTATCCGTTTATCGTCATTTATTCAAACTTCACTCAGTGGAAACAGTAATCGTATGGACCTGAGTTCCCCAACCCCTGTCCACCTCTCCCTCATGCCTGACTGTGTCCTGTCTGCCTGTGTTAGGAGACTTTGTGATCCTGCTCAATGCTGGCATGAGCATCCAGCAGGCTCTGTTCTTCAACTTCCTGTCTGCCTGCTGCTGCTACCTGGGCATGGGCTTTGGCATCCTGGCTGGAAACAGTTTCTCACCCAACTGGATCTTTGCCCTGGCCGGGGGCATGTTCCTTTACATCGCCCTGGCTGACATGGTGAGGATTTGTGTGTGTGTGTGTGTTTGTGACAGTGTGACAAAGGAGGGCGTGTGATTTCTGGCATGTGTGTTCTGTTGTGATTCCCCATTAATAGTCTCTTAATCTCTCCCTCCTCCCTCACCTTCCCTTGCTCAATTTCTCCTTTTCTACCTCCACCTCTCCCTCCCTCCACCACTCCCTCCCTCCACCTCTCCCTCCACCTCTCCCTCCCTCCACCTCTCCCTCCCTCCACCTCTCCCTCCCTCCACCTCTCCCTCCACCTCTCCCTCCCTCTACCTCTCCCTCCACCTCTCCCTCCCTCTACCTCTCCCTCCCTCCCTCCACCTCTCCCTCCCTCCACCTCTCCCTCCACCTCTCCCTCCCTCCACCTCTCCCTCCCTCCCTCCACCTCTCCCTCCACCTCTCCCTCCCTCCACCTCTCCCTCCACCTCTCCCTCCACCTCTCCCTCCCTCCACCTCTCCCTCCACCTCTCCCTCCCTCCACCTCTCCCTCCACCTCTCCCTCCACCTCTCCCTCCACCTCTCCCTCCACCTCTCCCTCCACCTCTCCCTCCACCTCTCCCTCCCTCCCTCCACCTCTCCCTCCACCACTCCCTCCCTCCACCACTCCCTCCCTCCACCTCTCCCTCCCTCCACCTCTCCCTCCCTCCACCTCTCCCTCCCTCCACCTCTCCCTCCCTCCCTCCCTCCACCTCTCCCTCCCTCCACCTCTCCCTCCCTCCACCTCTCCCTCCACCACTCCCTCCCTCCCTCCACCTCTCCCTCCACCACTCCCTCCCTCCACCTCTCCCTCCACCACTCCCTCCCTCCCTCCACCTCTCCCTCCCTCCACCTCTCCCTCCACCACTCCCTCCCTCCCTCCACCTCTCCCTCCACCACTCCCTCCCTCCACCTCTCCCTCCCTCCCTCCCTCCACCACTCCCTCCCTCCACCTCTCCCTCCCTCCCTCCCTCCACCTCTCCCTCCCTCCACCTCTCCTTCCAACACTCCCTCCCTCCTCCTCTCCCGCTCAGTTCCCAGAGATGAACGAGGTGAGTCGTGAGGAGGAGGAGGCCGGGGGCACCCGTGCGCTCGTCACCTTCGCCATCCAGAACGCCGGCCTGCTGACCGGCTTCGCCATCATGCTCCTGCTCACCACCTTCTCTGGACAGATAGCGCTGACATAGCAGGCGCACACAGCCCCCCGAAGGAACCGCTTCCGACCGGACGCAACAAGAAACCCGAACCCTGGGACCCTGCAGGTTTCAGATTTGAGTGTAAACTGATCTTAACTGGGACCTGATTCTTTAAGGGAGCCTTCCCCAGTGTTTTTCCTCCCTCCCCCCCCTCCTCAAACAGGTAACCCAGGGATGGTCACGTGCGGCAGGAACGCACCCTCTACGAAATGTCTGAGCTCCTATATGCAGTACCTGACTGACGAGGCCCCTCCCCTCGCCTCTTTAGCCCCACCCCCCATGCCTGGCCCTCTTCCAGGGACCACAAACCTCCCTCCTTCTGTTAAGAAGCTCTTTATGAACTCCTGTGTACTGTTCATTAATGGATGTGCAATACAGACTAAATGTAAACAAACCTCTTTCCCAACCCTTGTCACTTCCCCCTAGACTACTGAGCAGCCATTTAGTCTCAGCTGATTGAGTCATTAGTTCACACAATTATTTCCTCTTTGTGTGTGTCCATAGTCTACAGAACCAGCAGCTTAAAGAAGCATTGTAAACGTCCTTGGACTTTCTTAACTTGTCATTCCTTACAAAAAAAAAGAAGTACAAACTAACTGGTATGTCGAGCAGCAAAACAAAACTGAACAATACGATTGCTTTTCCAACAGACGATGTTTTGTGTTTTTTTTATGTTGTTTTTTTACATTAGAAATGAGACCGAACAAAACCAGAAGAGACTGAATTCTAAAGACCAAATATGGACCGGGCCATAGTCATCGAAGGGCTTTATTGAGATGGTTGTCTCCTTCAGTGTGCCCAGCATTTTTTTTTTCCTCCAGAAGTCCTCTATAGGGGCTGTGTCAGCCATGATGGACTACGGTGGCCCAGAGGGTCACACAGTCTCATAGTTAACCACCTGTGCCCTTCATTCATGAACTAATTATAGATCTTTACTACAGTCTACTACTACTACTATGTACTGTCAAGCAGATTGAATGCAGTGCTTTGTTCATCCTCAGTGCGGTTTTCCTCCAGGCTATCTTTATTATATAGCAGTGGATCAAATGTATAGAATCAAAATGGAATCTATCTTTGTGTTGAACGGTATACACCTTCAAGCTCTGCCTTAGTGTGTGTTGTAATGCGACACCAAAAAGGACAAGTCCAGCGTCATAGAGAGTTGGTTTTCCTTCCGCAACAACTAAAAATCAAGGCATTTGCAAGGTAGATAACTGCTGTCGTCAGGTATAGTTGGTTTTAAGGTATATAAATACAAATAATTGGTTAAATCAGATCAGACATATTTTGATTTATTGAGTGCTCAGTTCTAGCCTATATCATGTAATGGAACATTAGATATAAAAGATTCCTAATTCCCTGCTATGGACACTCTTCTCTGTCTATTACACATACATTCTCTGTCCCATTTAAGCCATTGGATGTGAATAACAACTATGTAACTTTCTGCTGTAATATTAATATATTTTTACAAGTAGATGGATACAAAGTCATTGCAGACAGAATGCACCAGTAAGTGTGCTGGTAATCATGCTTCTTAACGGTTAAGAATAACAGGCAAATGCATCCTGTGAGGCTTATCTTAGTACTCTACTAAATGCTGACATTTTGCTGTCTTTAGATTTGAAGTACCCTACACACTAATATGTAGATGTATTCCTAGTTGTAAACAAGCTGTTGATAGGGATTAACCAAGCCATCACATTTAAGTATGTACCTCCATGAAATATTGCAACACTTGACATATAGTTTTTGAGCCATTTGAGATTTGTATTTTGTTTCCAGTCGATCACCCTTTTATGCATTTATGCACACGTTCAGTCAATTCTTTGGGGGGTTGAAGACAAGCCGTTTGATCTGAGGCAAAAATGCAATGCTGATATTTTTCTGTATTAACATGTACAGTATTTTGTTAGCATGACCTGACCTAGTACAACAATCCTAAGCAGAGTACAATTTTTTTGGTACACAGAACAAATGTTTGTCCTGTTATGAAGCTTACTACTGTCTCAAACATCTCATTGTGTGACCACAGCAACTGACTTTTGAAGAAGACATTATTTATTGATGCTGTAAAGACGTTATAAGCTCCTGTGAATAGTGCTGTAGAGAATCAAATTGTACGTTATGGTAAACCAGATCAGCCTTCTCAGTGTGTCGTGAGAACATGTCTTTTTATAAACGTTATTTTCCAAGATTAACAGTCTCATGTGATTATTATGTTCCATGTTTTAAGAACTTTAAGTTAATTGTTTTCAAGTGTGGGATTCACAGGGATGAAATAGCGTCTCATAATAATGTGCTGCTGTCGCTTTTAGCCACCACTTGTTACGCATGCGCAATAGTAAACGAGCATTTCCTGTCTGAAATCAGACACGACTACATGCTTCGCTGCAAACCAGCTGGATTTATGAACTAATGTAATGAGTTGAAAAGTACGCAAAGAATTACATTAAGCGGTGAGTGTAGTGGCTTTAAGGAGGTGTACATTACATTTAATTTTTTATAATAATATGATAACATTCCTGCCTGAATAATTTATCTGGCTAGTAGTGTGTGTGTGTGTGTCTGGTTGCCAAGCTAGCAAGCTAACTATACTGTACAGTACAAGCTAGCACTAGTTTCTCTACAACACCACTACCATAGAGGCATTAGCATTTGCAAAGCAATCCAATCATCATATGGAAAGCTAACAAGCTGTGAGCCACTCGTTTTCATTAACTGAATTATGTACATGTTGTGATAAAACTGTGCCACGTTATGATAGTTACAATGCTTTACGTCGTTGGTTTGACAGCTGTCTTAAACTAAATGGCTAGAGTACGTGTAAGTTACTACTAGCTTAGCTAGCTATCTGTTAGCTGTCAGCTAAACCCAAGTTGTCAGCTAATTAGCGCCACTACAGTAGCTAGGGATCAATCGCAGATGGCTCAACTATTATTATTAAGTTAGCGAGTCAAGTTTATTTTCAAGCTATATCCTTCCCTGGTTTAGGCAACCCCAGTGGTGGCGTTTGTGTGACACAATGGTAGCTAGTCAGTTACTTGTCACTGATTTGATTTGATCTTTTCAGGGTACAGTCAGCGAGAGAGAGAGAGAAGAGATGGCCAGTGCAAGAGTGCCACTGGACGAACAGCAGGTGACAGAGTCAGCGGGGCCCACGGGAAAGGACCGCACCCTGCCAGCACTGGTACGGCAGGGAATAAAGCGTATATACCGCAGCTTTCAGTTTCTGTCGTCGCATACAGATAGTGGAATCCAGATAATTGGAGTTAATCTATCCGCGCGTTTCGTGTACTGTGTGTGACTCAGCACCCGGACCGGAAGGAGGAGCGCTGTTTCGTGCTGTACAAGCCCCCTCCACAGGACTGCTCACCTGCCCAGGAGGAAGAGTTTCTGGAACATGCCAAGTTCATCACCGAGGACCTGGAGTGGCTGCTGGAACTGCCACACGACAAGTTCTGGTGTCAGGTTAGTTCCTAACTGCCGTCATCCCACTGGGGAGGGTGTGCATGTGTGTGTGTGGTCGGCTGTTTCAGAAGAACACTATATATAGCTTTATTGCCTTCAGGTGAGTTGGCGGAGTGCTAGATTTACTTGAAGGGTGTGGGGTGTAGTCCGGTCCCAAGACCTGCTCTCTCTCTCTGGTGGTTGTGAAGGTGGTGTTCGACGAGTCGCTGCAGAAGTGCCTGGACTCGTACCTGCGTCACGCGCCCCGCGGCCTGGACTCGACGGCGGCGCCCTCGACCCCGGCCGTGGCGGACATGCAGCGCCGCGTTCACAGGCACGTCTTCATGGCCTTCCTCAGGATGGCCACGCACAAGGAGTCCAAGGTAGGACATCGGTCCGGGCGGCAGGACTTTTCATTAGAACGCTCATCGTGTCATTTTGCAGTCATTTGTATTGGTGAAGATTGCGTACGAGTGGGGGCTTCCCTCTGAAAATCATGTCTCGTTGACCTCGTGCAGTCAAATGTGTGAGACAAAGAGATGCGTGTTTCGTTCGAGTAAAAAACGTCTCCTCATTGGTCGTCTGGCTCCCCCCATCCTCCCCCCCCCCCCCCCCCCCTCAGGAGGACTTCATAACTCCGTCTGTGTTCGGGGAGATCATCTACAACAACTTCCTGTTTGACATACCCAAGATCCTGGACCTCTGTGTTTTGTTTGGGAGGGGTAATTCCCAGCTGCTCCACAAGATGATCGGTGAGGATGAGCAACTCTGGTCTGTCTCCCCCAAACGGGGCTGCACTAGCCCTGAGTCACTCATGCTTACATCTGCTGTCGCTCTCTCACTTCCAGAGAACATCTTTACCCAGCAGCCCAGTTACTATGGAGACCTGGACGAGGCCGTGCCCTCCGTGTTACAGGTGAGAGGCAGGGAGAAACGGCCCAATCAGATTCCACCGAGGAGGGCTTTAACTAGGGCACTTCCCTTACCTAATTTGTTCTCTTTTCATCCTTTTCTTACTCGCTCTTTCTCATTCCCGCTCGCTCCCTTTCTCTTGCTCGCAATCACACTCTCTTTCCTACTTTCTCTCTCTCTCTGTCTCTCCCTCTTGTTTCTCCCTCCCCCTCTCGTCCGCCTGGCCCAGGTGTTTGACACGATTCTCCATAAGTGTGGGATCCAGTGTGAGGGGGAGGAGCCTCTGAGGCTCAGCGCCCACGGACGGCCCACCGCCATGACCATGACTCAGCAGGTGAGGCACTCGCTCGCTCTCTCTCTCCCCCTCGCTCACTCTCTCTCCCTCTTGCTCTTTCTCTCTCTCCCCCCCTCCCTGTCTTGCTCTCTCTTCTCTCTCTCTCTCTCTCTCTCTCTCTCTCTCTCTCTCTCTCTCTCTCTCGCTCTCTCTCAAACACAGACTTCACACACCTATTTTTAATTCCCCTATTCCCCTTACCGACAGGGACTGTAGTAGTTCTAGATGTCCTCCCTGTGGACCACAGATGTGTGTGTCTGCGTGTGCCCAGCCTGTCTCACTAGCGTCTGGTCCTCTCCCCCCCATCCCCCAGGATCTGGTGGATCTGCTGCTGTACCTGTGTGACACCTGCACCACCATCCACGCCTTCCTGGATGTCTACCCTCCCGCCTGCTCCACCTTCCACACCCACAGCTTCCTCTCCAGGTGAGACCTCAAGCCCAGCTCTGTAGGGGGGGGGGTCTGGCTGGGTCGGGTGTGTGTGTGGGGGGGGGGGGTCTGGCTGGGTCAGAGCTTGTGGAACATCGTCATGGGTTGTCTCTGTTCCTGGTTTTGAGCAGGCTGGCCTCGTTCTATGAGACTGTCGTGCCTGAGATGGAGAAGGCTGTGAGGAAGAGGAACTTTGACAACAAGAGGTTAGTGTGTCTGCTGGGGTGTATGTCTGGGCTGTGGTGTGTGGGCGGAGCTGTGGTGGGTGGATGTAGCTGTGTGTGTCTGGACTTGTGTGTGTGTGTGTGTGTGTGCTCGTACATGCGTGTGTGTGCATTGTGACCGATCCCTGTGTGTGTGTGCTCGCACATGCGTGTGTGTGCGTTGTGACCGACCCCTGTGTGTGTGTCAGTGTTCAGGAGGACCTGTGGAGGAGGCTGTGTCACTCTCGTAGGAGGATGGTGCAGGTGGCTCACCTGCTGCTCCAACACAGCTGCCTGCAGCCCATCCTGGAGGGGTGAGACACACACACCTCTACACGCACACACACACACACGCATGACGTGAGTAGGACACTGGTGTGCGTGTGCTGTCTGGTCTCATTAAAGGGGTTGTTCTCCACAGCGGAGAGAACATTCAGACGTTTGTGGAGGAACTCTTACAGCACCTCACAGCTTTCCTACCAGAGAAGAGGTAGGTCCCTAGACACATGTGACCCTGTCCTGTTAGCCGCTGCATCTGTCACGCATGCTGAGGAGATTGGATCTGTAATCTACCTGCGCCATCTCCCTCTCTCCTTCCTCTTTCTGTCCCTCTCTCCCTCCCATTTTCCCCTCTCCTCCTTCCCTCTTCCTCTCTTCCATGTCTCCCTCCCAACTCCCTCTTCCCTCTCTCTCCTCCCTCCCTCAGGTTCCTGTGTGACTATGACGAGCAATTCCCCGTCGCTGATGACATCAGCCTTCTCCAGCAGGCCTCTCCTCTCCTGTATCCTCTACGCTGGATCCTGAGGGCACCATCAGCAATATGTTGTTCCTATCATCATGATGATCACCCTTTATGTAACTCACTGCACCGGCACTCGCAGTGCTGATCAATAGAGAGCCTACACACCTGATTCAAACAGTGGGCCCCGAGGACCAGGGTTGAGAAAGGCTGATCTAGTTAGGCTCTCTGTTGTAAGGTTCTCCAGTTATAGGAAGGTTCACCAGTTATAGGAAAGTTCTACAGTTATAGGAAGGTTCTACAGTCATAGGAAGGTTCTACAGTTATAGGAAGGGTTTTCTAGTCATAGGCAGATTTTACAGTTATAGGAAGGTTCTACAGTTATGGGAAGGTTCTCCAGTCATAGGAAGGTTCTACATTTATAGGAAGATTCTCCAGTCATAGGAAGGTTCTCCAGTCATAGGAAGGTTCTACAGTCATAGGGAGGTGCTCTAGTAGTAGAGAGGTCATACGCAGCCTGTTGGGTGATGGATCTGGCCCCCTTCCTTAACCCCGCCCCCTTCCTTAACCCCGCCCCGTTCCAGCGACGACACCCGGACCTCCTACCTGCTGCAGGGCGTGGGGATCGCCTGGGACAGCGTGGGCCGGAAGAGGCCCCAGACCCGGGCCTCCCCTGGGCTGGGGGCCGTCCAGGGGGCGGAGGGGGAAGCAGGGGCCTGGGGAGGAGAGGGGGCCCTGGGGGCCCGGGAGCCCGGGGAGGGAGGGCAGAGGCTCAGGGGCGCGGAGGCCATGATGGATGTGCACCCGAAGGGAAACAACGTGAGTCCTCCTGGATGTGGACATCGTGTTGGGGCGGTTAGGAAGTCATGAAGCCGTGCTCCTCAGTCACTACTGAATGAATGAATGACTGTGTCTGCTGTCTGTCTGCGTGTGTCTGTGTGTGTCTGTGTGTGTCTGCTATGTCTGTGTGTGTCTGCTATGTCTGTGTGTGTCTGCTATGTCTGTGTGTGTCTGCTATGTCTGTGTGTGTCCCCAGGGGGCGTCGGGCACCATCAGTGCGGGGGAGCTGGAGTCCCTGCTGAGCCACATCAGCGAGCTGCTCCCAGACCTGGGGGAGGGCTTCCTGCTGGCCTGCCTGCAGCAGTACGGCTACAGCTCTGAGCTGGTCATCAACAACATCCTGGAGGAGCGGCTGGCCCCGGACCTCCTCAAGCTGGACAGGGCCATGCCCAGGTACGCGGGGCCAACCACCTCCTACCCTTAGAGAGTGTGTGTGTGGGTGTGTGTGTGTGAGAGTATTTTCGAACATAAATGAAGTTTCCTCCGTGTCCATTGGTATTACACGGACATACATTTATGCATTTTAGCAGACGCTTTTATCCAAAGCGACTTCCCAGAGAGAGCTTTACAAAAGAGCATAGGTCGCTGATCATAACAATGAGGTAGTTCCAAACAAGCACTGTACATGCAGTACACACACACACACAGAGTACGAGTGTGTGAGTGTGGCGTCTTGCTGTCCCTCCAGGCCGGTGAAGGAGGAGCCGGCTCCAGTACTGAGCAGCAGGTCCAACGTGTTCGACGATGACGAGTTTGACGTCTTCAGCAGGGAGCAGGTGGACATGTCCCGCATCTGGAAGGGCAGGAGGTGACAGTCCTCTTCGTCTTCTCCCTCCCTCCCTCCCTCCCTCCCTCCCTCCCTCCCTCCCTCCCTCCCTCCCTCCCTCCCTCCCTCCCTCCCTCCCTCCCTCCCTCCCTCCCTCCCTCCCTCCCTCCCTCCCTCCCTCCCTCCCTCCCTCCCTCCCTCCCTCCCTCCCTCCCTCCCTCCCTCCCTCCCTCCCTCCCTCCCTCCCCTTCTGACTTGCCACTGAACCGCAGAACACACAGGGCTGTGTGAACTGAGGGTTGACGCCTGAACACTTGACTCCGCCCACCAGGAAAGGAGAGAGCGCTCGCGACATGCTCAACGACAAGAAGCACATCGCCGAGCAGAAGGCCCGCTACCTCGCCTACGAGACGGTGGTGGACGAGGTTGTCGTCACGGCCGGCGACCCGGCCTTCGCCCTGGACGACTACGACGACGAGTACGACGACACCTACGACATCAACCAAGTGGGCGCCAACGACCTGGACGGAGACAGCAACCTGCTCAACCGCAGGTCTGACCCCCCCCCCCCATCTCTCCACACTGCAGACTCTTTCTATCTGTTTCTCCCTCTCTCTCTTTCTCCCTCTCTCTCTTTCTCCCTCTCTCTTTCTCCCTCCTTCTCTTTCTCCCTCTCTTTCTCCCTCTCTTTCTCCCCTCTCCCCTCTCTATCGTCTCCGTTGCAGCTCTCCCATGATTGAAAGTCAAAAGGCCCTTTCTCCTTCTCCCTCGTGATCCCCCCCCCCCCAGGCCCTTCACCGTGCCTCAGGTGCTGCGTACGGGCGGCCGGCCAGCCCCGGAGGAGGAGGAGGAAGACGAGGAGGAAGACGAGCCAGAGGAGGTAGGTAGACGTGGCCTGCGCACGCACACACACCGTGTCCACGGGGCTGTTGTGTGGTGTTCCCTGGGAGGCGCGGGGGCGCCGGTCAGGGCAGCTGCTCACAAACTCTTCCCCCTTGCAGAGCGGCGGGGTGAAGAGAGACCAGTTTGTGCAGGACCCGGCTCTGCTGAGGGAGAGGGCGGAGGCCCGCAGAGCAACCATGCAGCAGAGGAGAGGGTACACACACACACACACACGTTCACTGTCTCTCACACACCCACACTATCTCCCACTGACGCACACATTCCCTCTCATCCAAATACACATACATTGACTCTCTTACACACACTATCACTAACAGACCTTTTTGAGAGATTTTCCTGTGTTGATGCTCCCCCCCTCCCCTCCAGGTACAGACCAGACCCTCCCCCCAGCCAGGTGGGGGGCGGCCCAAGGGCCAGGGCCAGACCCAGGACACCGTCCTGGACCGCCGCAAGAAGGAGGCTAACAAGAGCCGCGGGGCCAACCACAACCGCAGGGCCATGTCTGACCGCAAGAGAACCAAGGGCATGATCCCCTTTTGACATCACCGTGGAACCGACAAACTCACCTTGGAGACCTGCCAAGCAGACTGTGTGCACAAGATATGGAAACGATGGTGGCAATGGGTCAGAATGAGAGAAAGAGAGGGAGGACGGATGGACGGACGGAGAGATTGAGCAAAGGTCCATGGTTCGGCCATCCCCGAGGGTAAAGGTCAAAGGTTGTGACCCCCGGTTTAGCTAACCTCATGAAGGTCAGGGGTCTCCTGCAATCCTCCTTCCCACTACCAAGGTCATGTTCTAAGGGCTTTTTTAGGGTTATGTGGTGAAGAAATACTAGTTAATCCTGTTTTTTTGTTGTTTTTTTTTACTCACAAATGGGTCAGTTCAACGCTAACAGAACGGAGAACAGTTTTACTGAGTGTTACTCAGAGAACACATCTTTTTAGCTTTTGATTCAGAGTTCTTGCGGTTGTCTGGCCCAATCAGATTTTGAAAATACTCAGTATGCCAAAGTGTTAGTGAAAAAGACAACAAACAGCTTTATTTTTTTGGCCATGAAACAAATCAATTTATTGAGACCTGGAATCAATGCGCAGAAGTGGTGCGTGTGTGCGTGTGGGTGCGTGTGTGGAGGAACATTTATGTGGGGGAGTTATTACCATCCTGGTCCAACCGCAACGACATAAAAAGCAGCCAAGACAGACGGCGTCTTCACCAGCTCGATGTTGCTGTGTGTTTGGAAGCGTGAGCCTCAAGGAAACAAGCAGAAGCTTTCTAGAACGTTCTACAGCTGCCATGCACCAATCAACTACTTTCTAAATAGGAAACAGAATCCACTGTGTGAGAACTTTTTTTTTTTTTTTTTTACAAAGAAAAACACATTTATGATTGCTTTTTTGAAGTTATCTTTAAAAAAAGATGAAAAACACAATAAACGAATAAATACAATTACAGTTTCTCATTTGGGTATTCTTGTCAGGACAGAAATACAATACTTTCAGGTTTTCAGGTGTGAGGTAACAGGGTAAGTGGGTTTCCAACTGCCTTCCCTCGGACCACCATTAGACATGCTGACCCCTCCTAACCAGGAGCAGTGTTCACACAAGGTCACTACTAAGCTCTACTCTTAAATCATCTCTCAAAGTGCTTTTTTATCGACCGACTGAAGTCGGTGCAGTGAAGGTAATTCAAGTGATCCTATTGGTTCCTGGCGATCTTTTACCTTTCCCAGACACATTATCATTGGCTGGTTGCCTAGTTTTCAGGGGGTCTGACCTTCTGCTGCTCATCTCAAAGCTCCATCTCCAGCCCTGTCTGGGGTCAGGTACAGTCGACTCCAGTGGTCTTCAGCCCTGGTCCTCAGGACCCACTGAGGACCAGGGCTGAAGACCGCAGGTCTCCTCGGTTGTCTGCCAAAAGCCCTCTGACAGCTGTTTTGGAGACATCTATTGCTTGGTGATGTAAGTGTAAGCTCATTTCCGGTCTGCTTGCTTTGGAACATGTCTTGGCTCATATTAGTAGCCTGTTAATCAAGGCAATTAATGCAATTGTTAATTTACGATTACAAGTACACACTTTAAAATTTTTCAGTTCATTCATTTAGATCAATGTTGTTATTCTTTTGGATTATTGCATATATTAAGAATACAAGAATGCGTCTTATTTCTGTAACGTTTGACATCCATGCAACAATGTTTTCTGGTGTTTTTCCTAGTCTTTCCTTTGTGTTGCGTTGGGTTCAAATGACCTGTTTAAGACCATGGGAGTCTGTGGTACATGGGAACTATTCAACACAGCCAATACACCTGCGAGAGCTCCTGTGGGCCAATACAGTAACAAAATCTCGGGAAGACGTCATACTGTTTCAACAACAGTACTGTTGACATTAAGTATCAAGTATAGTTTACAGTTTCAATGAAGCTGTGTCTGGATTGGTTGAACCCAGAGTGGGTCAGGGGTCAACCCAGACCACTGTTCCATCAGGTAGCCAGCTGCTGTGTGGAGTTCCCTGTTCCCACAATCCAGTGCAGGAGTAAATGAGGTCTGAAGACAAGATGACGTGATCCCATTGGTATTTTGGTCGGCGTGGGCGGTCCTAAACCTTAGCTGGCGTTAACTGTCTCTGCGGCGGCTACCTAGTGACAGGAAACAAGGCAGAAGGTCTGAGGGAGATTTCTGTGATGTTTCACCCCTGTGTAATGCCTACAATGAATGTTTTACTAGAAGATTTAGCCTGCCTGAGCAAGAATCTAGAACTATGGAGTGTGTGGGTGTGTCTGTGGCTCAATTATCTCGAGAACCGCGCTCTGTATAAAGTACAATTTCAGCAGATGTCTTGCTCAGAACCCAAGGACTGCGTCGAGTGTGAAGTGGTTTGGATGGGGGAGGGAGAGGAGAGGGAGAAGACGAGCGACTCACTGAGGATGCTGTGTTTACAGAGAGGACAGGTGTGCTGCAGCAGCAGCCAGGGGTCCACACAGTCTCTGTGGAACTCATGGAGGCAGGGCAGGACGCGCAGACACTGCAACACACACACACACACACACACAGTTATACATGAACAGTGAACACACCTGGAACAGCCCGTCTACATAGCTGCTGATGCTGACCTGGTCGTTGTTGGCTTAGTGTGTGCGTGTATGTGAATGAGTTTTTGTGAATGTGTGTATGTCCTGCAGCTGCCCAGGCGGTGCTGACCTGGTTGTTGTTGAAGGGCTCCAGGCAGACGGCACAGAGGTCGTTCTCTGCGGCCTGGTCTGGCTCACACCAGGGCATGGGCTGGCGGTACGTCCTGGTCTGCAGGGACGACAGCCTCTTCAGGATGTCCTGCTTAGGAAGCAACTGCAGGGGAGGGCACAGGTCAGAGGTCAGGAGCTGGTCCGACGAACTCTCCGGCTCACCCCTCCGTCACCAATGTCACTTGGTGTGGGGACACAAGAGCAGAAAAGCCGTCCCTCACCTCGGACTCGTCGTTGAGCTGGTTTTCATGATACTGCCAGCGAGCTTGAACTATGACCCCTGTGCACAGCAGCAGGGCCACCAGGACGACAGTGTTCCACAGCTGCTGCAGGTACTTCTGGAGGGGGAGAGAAGGGGGAGAGGGGGAGTGGAGATGTAACATGTATAAAAGATGCAAGTCTACTTGTTGTATAACATGAGGTTACGAGTGTTATGTATAATAAATACACTCGTCTGTGTGTATATGTGGACTCTGTGGTTATAGCGCATTTAATGTCAGTATGTGTTTGACTTCAGCTGTATGTATTACTGTGTGTAAATGTGTTTGTTAGTGTGTGCGTAGTGAGTCCCCCACCTGGACCTGTGAGTTGGTCTCTCCTGTACAGATGACCCCCTGCCACTCCCCGTAGATCCCCCCTCTAGAGCGACCGCAGGTGGACCACAGGGTCAGGGTGGCCCCCTGACGGACCACAGACAAGGAACCAGACACGGTCACACGGTCCCTCACCCCAAAGTGGCCCCAAACCGCTTTGTAATAAAGGTCATTTTATACTCAGGAAAAAAAATCTTAATTGATCATTTTGGTAATGCATACTTTAAAACGTGTTAGATAGTATTGACACCATTTAAACAAATCAGGATAAAAAATAAGTAAAGATTCTCACCAAATTATCCTGTAGAATGGTCTTGTATGTTATTTTGGCTGTTGCCTGAAGACCCCTGTGCAGAAAGGGTGTGGTCAAGTCTAGAATGGTTATGTACTGAGTGCATCACTGGAACAGACACTGGAAGGGGGAACTAGCAGTGGTCCCAGACTGGTACCAAGGCTGTAGGGGGGGTTGTCTGTTCCGCCTATTACCTGAGGAGGGCTCCAATGAGCTTGGTAACATTTTCAGAGGTTTGGATGACAATGATTGGTTTGGAGATGACCTGGGAGAGATCCATCTGCAACGGCAAACACAGGGAAGGTTAATCTGAGCATAGCACTGAGGTGGGGGGGGGGGGGTATGTGTGAGAGAGAGAGAGAGAGAGAGAGAGAGAGAGAGAGAGAGAGAGAGAGAGAGAGAGAGAGAGACAGAGAGAGACAGAGAGACTGACGGGTGTGTGTGTGTTTCCTGGTTACCTCTCTGACTGTGTTCTGGTTGAGGGCCAGGATGATTAGTGCTGAGGCCCCCAGGACCAAGGCTCTCTTCATCTACCACAGACAGACCAGGAAGTTAGCTACCTCGACACACTCTCCCCTCATTCCCTCGTCTAATACACGGCTCTCTCGCTGGTTCTCTAGATCACAGTATGTGTAACCTATGTCAACTAGTACAATCCTGCACCTGTTGCTCTCTCTCTATGCTTACTTTGTTGACAACAGCAGCAGCAAATGACTCCTGATTCCCTGTGGAAGCCTGGCTTTTCTCAACCTTAATGGGAACCACGCCTATCCACGGCTCCTGCTCTTTCGATTGGTCATCCTCATCTTCTTCTTCCTGGCTTTCCTTCTGCTGGTCATCCTGCACCTGATGATGCGAGATGAATAATATTGTCATAGATTTCTGGAACGAATTTAAAGGCACGTGTGGTATTGCTAATTGGACAATGACAAATATGAATTGTGTAAATTGTTAATCGCCATGAGACGGATTGAATCTGCATCATTTGCAATATTCAACAGATAGGACGCTATATCCAAAAGTAGGGTATTTTGCTCTTTTGTTTTTTCTTTCAAATCCCTGTAATACTTTACCAGTCTTAGATCTCCTTCTACAACATACTCCGTTTGTTTGTGTTCATCCAGGACGGTGTTCCCCCAGCTCGCTTCGATCACCTCACCTTCTAAAACGGTGCTAACGGTTCGTCGTTCTCTCATAACAACCTCCACCGACGCTACCTGTTCACCCGTGACGAACAGACAAGATAAGAACGAAGGAGCAGATAACAGGAATAGCACATATAAGTAGCACCAGCAGAAACTCGCAGCCATGGCGAAACAAATAAACGTATTTTAGCTATAATTCCTAAAAATAAATATTCATAATTGTTTTAGCAACTGTCACCCATGGATTTGCAAGGAAGACATCTGTCTTGGACCCTAAAAGGTAAACAAGAACGTTATTTCCTGCGTGGACAGGAAACCAGAGTGATGCGATTGCACAACAATATTTATATATTTAAATATCTACGCGTTTTTTGCACCGTCACTCTTATGCACTATTGTTGTTATTATTGCACGTATTTTTTTAAAGTATTTAAAAAAACTGTAATAAAAACGTGAATACAGGTTTCATTTCATTGGGTCCCGCTGCATACCTAAACACTAAAAACCGGTATTATATTATGTGTTTCTTCGATATCGCCACATGATTGTGATATGTTGCCTTTAAATGAGTGTATCTGCGGCTGTTGACATTTTGTATGCGTTGACAGCTGATTATAACAGCGCCCCCAACCAGAGAGCGGTAGTAGCGTCACAGAGGTACATATTCTGCTCAGTCCACCGACAGTAAGTGCGTGATCAGGTGTTCAACTTCAAATAAAAACGATTCTTTGTACAGTCGGGATGAGTGGAAGGGTTGGCGATCTCAGTCCCAAGCAGGCTGAAGCTTTGGAACAGGTAATTTTCTTTACAAAACGTTTTGTTGTTTTAAAAGTACTACTGTTACTGTTAAGGTGGAACATCGATGCTGTTTCTCTAGCAGCTAGCATCGTGGGATGACTTCTTCCCTCACGCTCAAGCAACATTATGGCTCGTCACAAATGATCATGAATGATAGAATTGTATTTTGATTTGTTGTGTTATTTTGCCAAGCCCATTTATTTCTGTAATAGAGATAGTTAAAATGAGTGAGCATGTGTGAGGTAGATTAACGACGTAAGCAATCTGGAAGGAATGTACGGCCCGTGTTTTTTTACTGTGTAATTACCATGACATAGTTAACAAACTATCAGCATATGCTCCTGTCTTCTTAATGCAAGTTTTCTGTTAAGCCGTAAATGGTTAGGTTATTATGATCTATTTGCACATGTAAGTTGTATTTGCCGTCGTCATCTATAATTATGTTTTTAAGTAACGCGTCTTTCGTACTGCAGACCGAAATTACTTAACGAGTGCATGACTATGAAGAAATTATAAACTGATATTTCAAAATCTCATACGCATCTCTGTTGAAAGTGTTCTCCTTTCCGTGCACATGTTATCACAAGTCAAGGGCAATCTATATTGCAGGATCTAAAGCTTTCGGCTGCAACAGTTGTTCCACTGTGTGTGCGTGTGTGTGTGTGACTGTGTGTGTGTGTGTGTGTGTGTGCAGGACATAGTGGTTGATACATGCTATTAAATGCTACCTCCAGTAGGTCCATTAATGTATTGTCATCTCTCTCTCTCACCCACTTCCCCTCCACACTCACAACCATCTCCTCAATCCCTCTCCCACGCTGTTTCTCATGGCATCCTACCCCTGGGCAGTTTCGAGAGAGGATTCAAGACATTCTTCCCCAGCTTCCTGCCCAGCATGACCACTTCCTGCTCCGTTGGCTCAGAGGTGAGCACCCTCATTGTGGCGGAAGGGAGGTTACAACACTGTTGTTATCAAATCAAATGGATGCAATGTGCCTGTGGTTATTGAGCTGCACTCTTTCTCAGTCAACGCTATGCTGTGATAGAGAAGTTACCATCTAGCATTTCATTCAGTTATGACTGCCGGGACGTTACAACACCCGTGTGTGTATAGTGCGTTCTTGCAAGGTTATGTGATGAAATAGAGAGATGAGAGAATGAGAGAAAGAGAGAGAGGGGGGGGGGGTGCATATTGTGTGCACAAACTGTGATTACTTCTCTTAAATGTAGCGTGTTCAGCCTTGATTTTTCAGCCCTCTGGTCCTGGTTGTAAACCAGGCGACACTGGATGAACAAGTCAGGTTTGCCGCGAGCTGGCGCCTCCTCTGAGAGGCTACAGTGACCCGCACTCCAAGAGGAGGACGGAGGCAGGGTTTACCGCTTCATAAAGGAGAGCTTGTTCTCGGCTGCGTGATGTAAAGACCATTTCACCCTTTCTCTCGTTCTCTCTCTCCCGCTCTGTGTCACTGTCTCTCGGCCTCTCTCTCTCTCTCCCCCCCCCCCCCACTGTCAGTTTGTTCTCTCTCTCTCTCTTCCGTCCCTCCTTCCCCATCTGAGTCATTCTAATCTTGTGCTAATCTCATTACACGGAGAACAACAGTGCTGCCAGCCTGTACATGAGTCCGTGTGCTATGCCAGTTTAGGTGTGTTAAGTGAGGCACTGGGCTGGCTCAGTGGTTAGAGTATTTGACCACAGATTATGAGGTCGCAGGTTCTAATCCCCTTATGATATATGCTACGTCGCTTTGGATAAAAGCGTTTGCTCAATGAGTGCTTTGCGTTCCAATCCGAGCAATATAAAATCTTTATGTTGCTAGGATTATTGGTATCAGTGCCTGAGGGGGATGACCCTTCTGAAGGTCTTCATTAGACAGTTGTGTGACTGTGCCATTGCATTCTGGGTTTTGTAGTGAGTTTTAACCCTGCCTGCTAGGGCTGGGAGAGAAACGTCCAAGCGTGGACAATGAAGCCCCTGTGTGCTGGTTCTGTGCTCGTGAGGCTTGTGAGTTATGTCCTCTTCACAGTGTGTTTGTGTTTGTTTGTGGCTGTGTGTGTCTAAAGACAATTTGCTGTGCCATTGAGGTCACATATATTTGCATCTCTGGTAATAATCAAAGGACAGGGAGGCATTTTTGTGGAAAAGTGAATCACATTTCCTTTGAATGAGGCGGTTTATCCAAACACCTTTTGTATATTTCCGTTAAACATGCACACACAATTGATCCACGTTATGTGCATGGGCTTGTTGTCGTTGGTTATAGTGTCATGATGATGTGAGTTCCATGTGACAGGAAGGGCCAGGTCACTGACCTATCTCCTCTTCTGTCCAGAGTCGGGATGACAGAAACTGACATTGGAAGTGGCTTGGTTGTGAGAATGCCTCATCAGTGTGTCTGGGGCTCAGCTCGTAAGCCTCCGCCAGCTGTCCACCTCACAGGAAGCAGGCCTGGCTTAGTATTCCTCCTACCTGCCTCTCTCTCTCTTTCTCTCAGTATCTCTCTCTCTCAGTATCTCTCTCTCTCAGTCTCTCTCTCTCTCTTTCAGTATCTCTCTTTCAATATCTCTCTCTCAGTCTCTCTCTCTTTCTAGAGACAGAGACATTAGCTTCCTGTTTTCAGCCATCAGTCAGATGGTTTGTGTCTGTGTGTGTGTGTGTGTGTTTGTGTTTGTGTGGAAGGCACCGTGTCCAAGTGTCCCATCGTAACACTCTGGTTCTCTCACTCAGTCCTCATGCCCGTGTTCTTCTCTCTTCTCCTCTGTCTCTCCCCTCCCCTCCGTCTCTCCTTCCTCAGCCAGGAACTTCAACATCCAGAAGGCGGAGGCCATGCTTCGGAAGGTACCTCCCCCTCTGTCCTTTCTCCTTCTGCCTCCGAGTCTGCAGCAGTCCCAAACCAGCCTCCTGGCACGCCGCCGTGAAGTTATTTAGATTAAGTGTGACCAGAACTTACACAACAATCCAACACAGGCTCCCTTTAGGAACGGTCACCATGTCACAAATGTACTGCTTGCAAAACGCCCTTTAATCCATCTCATTCATCTGACTGGAGGATTTCTGTGTGTGTGTGTGTGCCTGTGTGTGTATGTGAGTGTGAGGGACAGTGGTGTGTGTGTGTGTGTCCATGCGAGACAATATGAGTCTGTGTGAGACAGTGTTTGCGCATGACTGCTTGTGTGCCTGTGTGTGTATGAAAGTATGAGAGACTGAGGAAATAGTGTCAGCGTTTGCGTGTGAGTTTATGCCCGTGTGTGGTATGAGTGTGTGTGTGTCTTATTTGGCAGAACAATGGTCTCTGCTCGGTCAGAAGCCCTTCCCCCAGCTCATCCCCTCGTTATCGCATTCATGTTGAGGGAGCATGTGCCTAAAACGTCTTGATCCACTTAACGCACACCACTCCCAGTCTTACTGTGCCTGTTTCTGAGTCATCCTCGGTGTCCCCCGATTGGCTCTCACCGGCTCTCCATGTTTCCCCTCAGCACGTGGACTTCAGGAAACAAGTGGCGGCCGACACCATCACCACAGAGTGGCAACCTCCAGAGGTGAACGAACCTCCGCTCCTCTCTCATAACATGGAATAGGTCCCCCCATCGTAGAATTCCAGACCTGTCCGTCTCAGAGGTGTCTTATAAACCCAGTCTGCCATGGGAGGAGCGTATGGGCGCAGCAGTGTCTGGGTGTGATTATCAGTCACGGCTTTGCACTTGTCTGAACTTGAGATGTTGTAAAGATGGTAGTTACATAACGGTGACGCGATTGGAATGAACTATGAATTGGAATGCCGATCTTTGGGTTGTCGTCGGTCGACAGTTCTAGAGTCAAGATTAAGAACAAAAGCAATGTCCCCGTGGCTGGTAGCCAACCTAGCCTCTTACATGTAGCGTCGTTTCAACCATACCTCCAGAACACTACTGTTTCAATGTGCGTCGGTTGTCGTGGTGCTTGTCTCCAGGTGATAGAGAAGTACCTGTCTGGTGGGATGTGTGGGTACGACCGTGAGGGGAGCCCCATCTGGTATGACGTCATTGGCCCCATGGACCCCAAGGGGCTCTTCCTGTCCGCCTCCAAACAGGACTTCATCAAGTCCAAGATCCGCGACTGCGAGAAGCTGCAGAAGGAGTGCGACCTGCAGTCCGAAAGGGTGAGGGGGGAGCGGTGCATCGTGGGGCCTGTAGTCTTCGCAGCTTTGAAGAAAAAGGGAAAACGGAAAAACCCCTTGAAACGCCCATGTGTTCATAGTTCTCGATCTGTTTCTCTCTCACTCTCTTTCTCTCTCTAGTTGGGGAGGAACATAGAGTCCATCACTATGATCTATGACGTTGAGGGTCTTGGTCTGAAACACTTGTGGAAGCCTGCAATTGAGACCTATGGAGAGGTAAACACATGCACGTACACACTTGACCAAATTCTTCAAACCACGGATGCTACTTTACTTTTATTGCCCCTCAGGCGACTTTTTCGAATGACAACGAAACCTCAACGAGTCTGATATTGAGCAGGCGTTTTTCTTCCCCAGGTTTCTGCTCTGTAGCTGTGTTTATTGGCGTTCCGCCCGTGCTAAATGTTGATTGGATGAGCGAGCGTCGACGTGTCATCATTTTCCGTCCTTCCCATCATGCTGTGTAGAGTCTGATGTCTGACCCTAACCCAGTGATGGCAGGACCTCCTAACACTGTTCTCTGTCTCCAGATTCTGTCCATGTTCGAGGCCAACTACCCAGAGGGCCTCAAACGACTGTTTGTCATCAAAGGCAAGTCTCTCCAATATCAGTCACCTCTGTATTAGCATCTGACCACAAACCATCAAGTCGTTCCGCATCTTGTCAGGTCTAGACTCGTGTGTTTAGACACCTTATGTTTGTTCCTTTCCTCCTCCGATCATAATGTCCATCCCTCTCTTTTCCTCCTCCTCCTCCTCCTCCTCAGCCCCCAAACTTTTCCCGGTGGCCTACAACCTGGTCAAGCACTTCCTGAGTGAGATCACACGGAACAAGATCGTCATTCTGGGGGGTGAGGGATAGTTCACCCTGCTTCCTGTTTCTACCCCCCCCCCCCCAGACACACACACACATACATTCTTGCTGCTCCCCAATTCAGCAGACCCTTTAATCGCTTTCAATAAAAGCCGTGTACGGACCCTGCGACATCTTGATCTGCAGTCAAATGAGCTACCACTGGGCAATACTTAACCTTGGATAATATACCATATCATATCATTCTACCCTCCCAAATATTTGTGAATACATACTCTTGTTTGTTTTGTTATCCTCCTGGATCCTCAGGGAACTGGCAGGAGGTGTTGTTGAAGCACATCGACGCTGAGGAGCTGCCCGCCGTGTATGGGGGCAAGCTGACAGACCCGGACGGAGACCCCAGCTGCCGCACCCTGGTGAGGTCACATCCTGTCACACGGGAAGGAAGCGAAAAGACACACCAGGTGTCAGGGGTCATATGTGTCATTGCAGCCGTCTGGAATGCTGGAGTAGGCAAACGCAAGTAGTTCTGGCGCTTCTGGTTTCATTGACCACTGTTCATGCTAATGCTAATTACGGCAGGCGGTTGGCGTTAGATGGCTTGGAAGCTAGAGTTCAGCTGCAGCTGGTAGAGACATGGGGGGGGCTGTTCTGCTTTCTGGCCCTGCTTCCTGGTTCTGCTTCCCAGTTCCTGACAGTGGAGCACAATTCTGCTCTCTGGTTGTCGGCGTGATCTGAAGCAGCATCCAGGTTCTGTTTGGATGAGGGGGGGGGGGGTCTAGTGACAGACTCCACACACTTGTGGAGGCTGGTGCAGCTTGGTGTCCCAACGTTCCACACCAGAGGTTCAGCTCATCGTAAGTGTGGACACCTTCAAGTCAGTAGAGGGAGATTTGTTACGAATCTGGGTGGAAGGTCACTCCCTGTCATGTGACTCTGTGTTTCCTGCGAGTTCCAGCCGGCAGATAGCCTCCAGGTACAACCTTCATCTCCATGGCAACTCAACTGCTCCTGGCAGCTCCTCTTTCCCACAGTACCACTGCGCTTTCTGGCTTTCTCCGCTCGAACCGTGTTCATCTAGAACAGTGGTTCCCAACCCTGGTCCTCGGGACCCCCTGTCCTGCATGTTTTAGATGTTTCCCTGCTCCAACACACCTGCTTCAAATGAATGGATCGTTATCCAGCTCTGGAGAAGCCTGTTAACGACCATTCATTTGAATCAGGTGTGTTGGAGCAGGGAAACATCTAAAACATGCAGGACAGGGGGTCCCGAGGACCAGGGTTGGGAACCACTGTTCTAGAACGTTCCGCATTCCCCCCCCCCCCCCCCCCCCGTGTAGTGCCAGTAGGAGTCAGGCCTGCAGCAAAACAGGCTACTGTCGATCAAGCCTTTGTAGACCAGCAGACAGGTAGAGGAACGTAGATGGTTGATCTCGTGTCTGACCCAAGGTGTGGTATCTTTGTAGATACATAGGTAGAGTTTGCCTGCCTTGCCTGGAGAACCCAGAGGAGGAGGAAGATGGGAGCACTGTCTCGGCCCCCAAAGAGAGGCAGGGAGGAACTCATTCGCTCTGGAAACCTTCTGGAAGAGGAGTGGTTCTGATGGGCTGGGGCGCCAGAGCCTCTTCTGGAGTTGTGCGGAGGGATTCCACAGTCAGTGAGCTCGGTTTCGAACATGGCTGCTTCGTGGGTTCTTTGATCTCCCCTTTTTTCTTTTTCTTCGTGACAGATTTCTGCTTTTTCCTCTACTCTGAGTTGCTACTCTGTGGTCTGTTTAGTATGGCTCTGCCTTTGCTCAGATGTAAGGCAGCTAGAGGCAGTGAAGTATGTGTAGACTGTCTTGCTGATGGCTAGCTAGGTCCTCCTGGACAGATAAAGACGATAATAGTCACCCCATGGTGAAATTGAGTAAAGGTCGTTCCCGTTTACAATAGGCAATGGCACTGTATTTTATCAGTAACGTTTATCCAAACTTGATATGAATATGTGTGCGTGTGCAGATAAGAGAGATATGTGTTCTTATCTGAGGGCGGAGTCTGCTCCCTCGACCCTGCTGTCGTCCCAAACGTGTGATTCTACGTCGGATACTAACCCCCGAACGAACTGTCGCATCAGCGATTTACACTCAGTGGCTCCCCTTGTGGTAGGAGTGACAAACGACACTCTGCATGACCTTGCTGTCCATAGCACTCTGCCACCTACTGGTGGTTTTCAATAAGCGCTTCAGTCTGTATCCATGGATGGGGTTGGTGTTTGCATGCTGGACCTCAGAGGTGATCAGATTGAAATTGTCCGGTGTGTCTTGATTTATGGAAATAAATAGAAAAGTGAAGACCTAGGCTCTGGAACT
Organism: Hypomesus nipponensis; assembly: GCF_054491055.1. Lineage (NCBI taxonomy): Eukaryota > Metazoa > Chordata > Actinopteri > Osmeriformes > Osmeridae > Hypomesus > Hypomesus nipponensis. The sequence goes on along the minus strand of NC_140388.1, from coordinate 6,987,993 downwards.
TTCTTTCCATGGCACGAGGTGGTCTGACGCGCGTACGCGCCATTCCGCACCACACACGCAAACATGCACAAACACACACACGGAAGGTGCCGGTGCTTTAGGAAAAAAACATCATTAAACCTTTATACCCTAGACACATTTCTTACTGCCTCTGGATATTTACAGTAAGTTCATCTTTTGCCTTTCTCCTAAACCCCTCTTCCACAGTATGTACAGTACATCCCTTTTTGTCTTTTTAGAGCCTCTCTTCCAGGTCCCATGCTAACTTGCTAACTGCCTCTTTCTGGTGTGCGTGCTGGCGTGTCCCAGTTGCACATGGCAGGGACGGTGCCTACCTCCTACTACGTGCGGGACTCTGTGAAGGTGGACTATGAGCAGTGTCTGACCGTCAGCAGAGGCTCCACTGAGCAGATGGAGTACGAGATCCTGTTCCCTGGCTGTGTTCTCAGGTCTCTGTCCGACTCCCCCCCCCCCTGTCTCTCTGTCTGTCTCCGTCTGGGTCTCCCCCCTATGTCTCTCCTTCTATCTTCCCTTTCTCCCTCTCCCTCTCTCTCTCTCTGTCTCTCTCTCTCTGTTCATGTGTAGATTTTTTGTCAACTAAATTGATCAAGTCGCACTGCCCCAAATGTGCGGAACTTTGACCTGATGCTACCCACCCCCCTCCCCAGGTGGCAGTTTGCCAGCGAGGGGGCAGACATTGGCTTTGGGGTCTTCATGAAGGCTAAGAAGGGGGAATGGCAGAAGGCGGGCCAGATGCAGGAGGTTGTGCCCAGCCAGAGGTACAACGCTCACCTGGTCCCCGAGGACGGCTCCCTCACCTGCTCGCAGCCCGGAGTGTGTGAGTAGCATTGTTCTGTCGGGGGATTTGCTGGGACGAAACAGAGCCGTTTGACCATCTCCTCTCCTTGTGCTGTAGACGTGCTGAGGTTCGACAACACCTACAGCATCTTCCAGACCAAGCGCATAAGCTTCACCGTGGAGGTCCTGCTGCCTGTCCAATCACAGTCCTCCAAGGACCAGGATGGGCCGGATGAGGGGACCAGCGGACAATTATGACGGACTTTACCGAGTGGCTATTCCCTCTGCTGGGTAGTTACCCCTAGGCCACGGGGACCCCATGAAGATGACCTCAACCATGACCTTGTCCATGACCTTTACCTTGACCTCAAGCACTTAACTGTACCAACCAGCCATCGCCAAGGTACTACATACCATGGACCAAAATGCTGCTTACGCTTAGTACACAATGGAGGCATAACCCAGATCATCTCAGGAGAGCTGGACTGAATGCACAGGATATACGGGTTTACTTGAACATTGCTGTATGATGATGTCTTCATTTGCGAGAAACACAGTATTTTGCTGACAAGTATCCATGTAAACTGTATGTCTGATGAGGAGGTGGAGCTATTTAGACATATTTGATTGGGGCTGTGTGCGATGGCAGGAACTTGTTTTGTGCATTTGTGTTTGAAGATGTGTTTTAAGGCTATTTCAAAATCACTCCACCCACCAACCACTCACAAGAGGAAGGTCCTCATTTTCCCTCTTTCCATTTCTTTCTTGTAGATATCTGTCTCTTATGCTGTTGGTCTTGTTTTTAATCATAAGGTAATATTTAAGTTGAATCTATTTTTAATGTTTTATTTAATTGACGATTAATTTTTTTCAGAATTGACAAAACGATGTTTGTCAGTTTTATCTTATCTTGTCTGTTAATGCACTAGAACAACATTCCATTTTCTAAACCACAATTGTTGTTAGAGACTTGCAAAAGCTTGCCTTAAACATTACCAAATGAAAACATGCTGCACTAGATCAGTGTCTAATGTACTGATCACATAGTGTCAGCATTAACACTTACTTTGCACTTCATGAATATTATGGAATGTAGTTGCCTACAGGGTATAGCCTTGATTGCTATATAGTATAATAACCAGTAACATAAATGCATATTTTATTTACCTCTTTACATCATTGATGGTGATGATGACCAAGATCATTGTGATTTTATTTGCTGAAAGCTGAATTTTGGTATATGCTTACACTATTCATATTACTACTCCTGCAATAGTTGGTGTTTAAGTTGTTGATAACTCAACAAATAAATATATTTATGTCTTTACCTCTGGAGGTAGTGTCTCTGAGATTCCTTTGATGACTACATTTACAACCTGTACTTGAAACACAATCTATCTCATCTATATCTGTCCAGATTAATTCCGATTATTTGTACGACTGATAACTTACCATCAGTATTGTTTTACTGTACAAGACTTTATTCAACCGCAAATAACGTTTGTTTTGTGTGTTTCCTTCAAATGCAGTTTTTCTTTCATTTTTAATCAATCTGGGATTCTCAGGGCCTCTGAGAGAAGGACAAGCCCTCTGATAGCAGTTCCACCTTCAGCCAGCCTGACCAGGAAAAAAAGACAGGTTTGCACTCAAGCCCTTCAAGTGATCATTTTTACAATTTGTAAAAAAATAAATTAAAAAAACATCACCATCGCCCTCTCATCATCTATTGGACAAGCATGAGACAATTTAGAGTCACACAAAAAAATCGATCAAAGCATCATTAAAGACAAGGCTTCACATAGAGTATCGAAATGTAAACATATTTGGTGTCTTCATTTGTCCAGGTTACCTTCAGAAGGAGAAGGAAAGCCCAGCTCCTCAGAGGGTGTCTGGGACAGCAGGTAGCTAAAATGATCTGGAGAAAAGAGGATGGATCACGTCAGACTAAATGACACACATGCAAGTCCCTCTCGAGCACAGAGGCCTTGCGAGTCACTCATCACTGAGGAGGATGGAGGGTGTGGCGCCACGTTCCAAAGAACAGGGCTGAAAACGAGTGTCTGCTATGGCTTACAGAAGTATGTGGGGGAAAGCTCTGTACAGGCCAGGGTCTGTCGCGATACAGGGAAACGTTTAATGTCACCAGATGAAGGAACGCAAGGGTATCGCAGAATCAACATGAAACGAAAAGGGGGATACTAGAATTTCATCCACTTAGTGTCGACTGGAACTTCCTGTTAGGAAGGGAGGAGGTGAGTTCTGAGGCAGACTGATGGCTGTGTTCTTACCCTGGGGGGCAGAGGGGAGGGGCGGGGATGTGAGAGGGGGTGGTGGTGTTCTTCTCCAACAGTTTTTCCAAGATGGATACGCCTTCCTAAGGTGACCTGGGACTTTTTAAAGAACAAAAAAGAGATGTGTTAATGTCATTTGAGTATTGATGGCACATGGTTACACAAATAGAAACAATTGAGGACTATGAAACCAGCTTCCAGAACCACTTGTTTGCATTGGTTATGGTTGAACTTGGTTACCAGCTTGTACAGAGTACTTATTGATTCCATTTTGTATGGCATTGTTGCCCATAGACGGGGGACAGGGGGCATTTGTGGGAGAAAAGGATCCAGCCTGAATGAAAATCAAACACAAAATTAAAACAAGAAAACAGTTACATCGCAAATGCCGCAAAATTAATGAAATTTGACAGAATTTCCTCCATAATATATTTCTAGAAGCTTTCTGAAGGGGATACCACTGTGTTTGAGGCTCTCCTGTTCACCCATCTCTGGAGAAACGTGTCCCAGGTGATCTTAAAAAAAAACAGGACTGAGTTTGAAACCACCTCCGGCTCAACTTTCTCACCAGACACAGCCTCACCAGGAGTTTACGAGCCACCAGACATTTTTCCTCAGCCGAAAAAACAACCAAGGACAATTAGAGCCTCACAGGTTTGTTTGTGTCTCTGGGGAGATGGTCCTTCCACTCCACCCCTGCCTGGAGGAGCTTACTGAACCAGCTTGAGCTGGATTTGGCAACAGGGAGGGGCAGTTGCAGCTGGCAGGAGGCAGGGAAGGAGCCTGACTGTCCTGTAATTTAATAATTATAAAGCTTGGATGTTGATAACTAAACTTCATAGTAGAATCACTATAATACCCATTGGAAGGTCAGCTATGACTTTCACTGTGCCAGTCAGCTATTTCAATGACAGCGCATGCCCTCAGAGCACTCTGACTCACCCTCTCTCCCCGGGTAGAACGAGTCTCTGTAGTGGACTGACTGACCAGCAGAGGGCGTTGGTGGTGTGCACTGAAAAGGTAGCGTTAGAGGGATTTCCGTGCGAATGATTACCAGTCAAACAATGTAGCGTTCAGCCGTAGGTCTGATCGAAACAAAGCAGCTGCTCGCTCACGTTCGGTAACTGGGACCTCTCGCCGGCTACACCCGGGGTCTCCAGGAGAGTCCAGGTGTGACTGACGAGATCCCTCCCCAGGTCAGTTGGTTGCTGCTGGAAGTGGGGGGGGTGGCCGGGTGGAGGGCCCAACTGATGGAGGACCACCGGAGAAGCAGCTTTATATATTTTTTTACTAAACATCACTATGATAATCAATTCACAGAGGTAACACACAGGTGAAATACAAGGAACACACGTGTCAAACACAGGTAACACATGTAAAACAGGTAACACAGGTAGTAACGCACAGGGGAAATATAGGCGACACCCAGGTGTCACACAGGTAACACGCAGGTGAAACACACACGCACCAGGCTTCTAGGTGATTGTATAGGTGGTGATGATGACACTTACTCTGAGTTCTGAGCTCTGATTGGCCACGGAATGCCACAGCTGAGACTGTTCCAGGCCATGCTGGGACATCTGCTCTGCATTGCTCTTCAGGTCTATGGACGCACAACTAGAGGCCAGAGAACAGCAGGTGACACTCCTTAGAAGCCTCTTCTATGTATATAGTCTGCCTGTGCATCTTTTGATATGACTTTGATATCAGAAAAATACGTCATGAGCTTTTCTTTTGAATGCTGATGCCCTAAAATAACCCTTGAAGCCCATCATGGTTCTTTTATTCTTTTATGTTATCTCATGCTTCAAGAAATATCATCTTAATCTAGATGAATTGAGATGCTATCTAAAGCTGTTTGACAGTTTGTCATCAGTCCTAATTAGTTTGGGAAGACACAACCATGTGTCCTGGGTGTTGTTTGTGAGGCTTTACTTTCTGATAATTCCAATAGATGACATGGTTTCCAGATTTCGGACCGTCTGCTGAGAGGGATTGAGGGAGGAGTATTGGGGGACCCAGCTGTCGTTGACGACTGCTGTGTAGCTCCCTTCATATGGGTCAAAAACGAGTCTCTCTGTGGAATGAAGAAGTAGTAAATTGCATGATGTCAATACATTGAAGCTTAAAGGAGCTTATATGTATATTTTATCATTAGCCTACTACCGTTGGACATCTCTTCTTAGCTGTCCAGGTTTTCCGTGGTCTTGACCAGAGAGAAACAGCAGGTTGTTACAGAGCCGCTAAGGGCCATGATGATGCACAAATTATGATGTGTGAAAAAACTTTTATTCTTTCAGTTCTTTGCATTCTCTCGCAAAAGTGAGCAGATTTTGCGAGAGACTTTGCAAAGATTAGAAAAAGAAATTCCTCCCACCCTCCCATTAAAGAGTTGAGACTCACCATCTTACATTATTCGGCAGTGAATTCAAAAGAATACATAATTTTCAAAACGGAACATCATTAAACGTTATGATAAAGCTGTTAACGTCATAATAACAAACAAGAAAAAATGATTCAGGAGTTATTACTTTCTCGGTGATATGTAGGCCTATAGGTTATATGCTATTCAACGTAGGGTTTTTTTTTTTTTTTTGCAGTGTCACAGCATTTGTGTCGAGACATTTTTATGATGTCTTTCAAATATTTGAGGGCATGCGCACTAACAAACACATTTTATAATCAATGTAAAACCTTGTAATTCTTTATTTATTTACGTCTGACATTTGTTTCTTAAGCTTGAGCAAGGCAAGAGATAATTAAGTTTTGATTAAATATTTTTACTAACAAAGATCAGTGGAGGGCTTCAGACATATATTATTTAATGAATAGTGTAAAATTGTGGTTAAACTCAAAACAATTATTTAGTCAATTGTGGTAGCAGTAGGCTACCACAATTGGGCAACTGCAATGTACACCTTAAAAAAAATAGCACTCTACCTTAAAAACGCTAAAGAAAGGGGGCTCGATCAAACTCATTATATTACGTCTTGGCTGTGGATTGGCTAAACTCTGTCAATATGTTAATGACGGGCGGCCTTTGCAAATTAGTAGGTGACGTCAGTTCCCAGTTTGCAGAGAGTGAAACAAACATGGCGACGGACTGGAATGGGCAGGGGTACACGCTAACTTTATTCGTTGTTTTGGGGATTATTGTGAGCGGACGAGCCGAGACAGGGGTCGGAGAGCTTGGTAGCAGCACCCGGATCTTCGGCATGCGGCTGGAGAGAAGCGACAAGCCGGCCACAACCACCGACGACGGAGTTATCCAGGTAACTGAGGAGAGCAATATCCTCCTCAGGTTCTACGGACAGCAGATTGCTCCTGACACCTCGGCACATATCAAGTTCATGGACCAAGACCACGGAGAGCATGACGACAGTGGCACAGAAACCGGCAGAGCCACTTTTAATAGGACTTGTGCCGACTACACTAAAGATATCATCATTAGAGGTGGTATGAACGTGAGCAACCAGGGGACCTCAGGGGTGCTGAGCCTGAAAATCAAGCCGCTCCGCAAGAGCGAGCCGAAGAAGGTGTACGGCTTGTGCGTCAAGGACAGCCAGGATGGCAAGTGGTACCTTTTGGGGGAGGATGACGGGAGACTGCGGGTTGTGGAAGAGAAGAAGTCCCTTCTGCCATTGTGGTTCCAGATCATTCTCATCGCCTTCCTCCTGGTTCTGTCAGGAATGTTCAGCGGGCTCAACCTGGGTCTGATGGCCCTGGATCCCATGGAGCTCCGCATAGTGCAGAACTGTGGCACCGAGAAGGAAAAGAAATACGCCCGCAAGATCGAACCCATCCGGAGTAAAGGAAACTACCTGCTATGCTCGCTACTTCTCGGTAATGTCCTGGTCAACACCACGCTCACCATCCTCCTGGACGATCTCATAGGATCCGGTCTGGGTGCTGTGGTAGCCTCCACCATCGGTATCGTTATTTTCGGGGAAATCGTGCCCCAGGCGTTGTGTTCTCGACACGGGTTGGCCGTAGGAGCCAACACCATAATGGTAACCAAGTTCTTCATGCTGGCAACTTTCCCCTTATCTTGGCCCATTAGCAAGCTGCTTGACTGCGTCTTGGGTCAGGAAATTGGCACTGTTTACAACCGCGAAAAGCTTGTGGGGATGCTGAAAGTAACGGAGCCCTATAACGACCTTGTCAAAGAGGAGCTTAATATGATTCAGGGGGCTCTCGAGCTTCGGACCAAAACTGTTGAGGACGTCATGACATCGCTGACCAATTGTTTTATGATACATAGCGACGCGGTTTTAGACTTCAACACCATGTCGGAGATCATGGAAAGCGGATACACCAGGATACCGGTGTTCGAGGACGAGCGGTCCAACATCGTGGATGTTCTGTACGTGAAAGATCTGGCGTTCGTGGACCCGGACGACTGCACAACACTGAAGACCATCACAAAGTTTTACAACCACCCCGTCCACTTTGTGTTCCACGACACCAAGCTGGACTCGATGCTGGAGGAGTTCAAAAAAGGTGGGGTGGTATTGTGAGATTGCTTATGTCTGCCCTACCTCACAAACTCACATAGTTATAGGGAGGTTGTTTTTCACAGTATCACTGGGGAAGTTTAGCAACAGAGAGGCAGCTGAACGTATGAGGTTGGTTTACCTTAGCTCTACAGAGCTAGTCACATAATAGCTGAAATAGTGAGTATCTTATCAGAAGGTTAATTATAGCCCAGATGAGCCTTATCTATAGAGAGATGACTGATATAGCTGCCACCCAAATGGAACTAGGTGTGTGGCTAGGATGGGTGTGTAGAGCAGAGCCGGATTGTGTGTCAGGCAGTGTTATCTGTGTCTTCCTCTGGATTCCTACTCCCCTGTAGGAGTCCTCCTTCTGTACAACACACCCACACACACACACACACACTTACACTCTTACACTCTCAGACCCTCACACTCTCAGACACTGACACTCTCAGACCCTCAGACACACACTCTCAAACCCTCACACACTCAGACACACACTCGGACACACACTCTCAGACACTCACAGGCTCCGCCTCTCCACTGCAGCTGATCCCTTTCTCCTGTGGACACACACCCACACACACACACACACACACACACACACACACTCTCCCTCTCCCTGTCTGTGTCTTTCTTTCTCTGTCTCTTTCTGGCACGGGTGTGTTTTTCTCAGTCTTCAGGCATCTCGTCTCAAGGTCACAGACAGGAGACAAAAGCTGCCCCCCCACGTGGTCACACACACACACACACACACACACACACACACACACACACACACACACACACACACACACACACACACACACACAGAAAGCATGTTTGCTTCTCACCATAATAGAACAGAACAGGGAGGATTCTGTCCCGCTGTCTCATCTCCCTCCAGCGTTATCAGCAACATGGCCGACCTTATTGTGGGTTTTACGGCAACATGTTTTCACTCGCCCCGATTAAGATCGGACTTGGTGCTTGGTGTCCATTCCCTGCCCCCCTTTTGACCAGTCACTGGACTGGGCCTTGTCTGTGAATCAGGAGGCCATGACATCACTCTATATGTGCCTCCTCTAATGTGTTCATGTCACACCAGGAACTATGGGCTCTGGAGCTGACTAGCAGTACCTCCTGTGGCAGGTTTTGAACCAGGCATGGGTGGAACAGGGAGCCTGGTAGGGGTGGGACAGGGAACCTGGTAGGGGTGGGACGGGGAACCTGGTAGGGGTGGGACGGGGAGCCTGGTAGGGGTGGGACGGGGAGCCTGGTAGGGGTGGGACGGGGAGCCTGGTAGGGGTGGGACATGGAGCCTGGTAGGGGTGGGACAGGGAGCCTGGTAGGGGTGGGACAGGGAACCTGGTAGGGGTAGGGTGGGACAGGGAGCCTGGTAGGGGTAGGGTGGGACAGGGAGCCTGGTAGGGGTAGGGTGGGACAGGGAAGAAAAGATTGGGACCAGGAGCTGGTCTGCCAGTGCAGAGTTGGCTGTGTGGTGAATACCTTGGCACGAAACAGCTCTGGTCTCTGAGTGGGGAGGGGGGAATGAAAGCCCTTCTTGCCACTTGCTCGAACACACAGCCAACTTGTGTCGACCCCCAAGTGGTTGATGGGGTCTCTTAACACACACACACCACGCACAGACACACTTCAGTTGGTGCTTTGGAAGCCACACACGCCGCCGCCGCTTGTTCTTAATAAGATTACACGCCTCGGTCCCTAGACACCCGCGCGCAAACACGCACAGCTCATTACGTTTTATTGATTGTGTTGTCTGTGCCACACAACTGTCAGTGCCATAGCAACAGGCCCGACCGGTTTTGTCCCCCCCCCGCAAGCATGGCCAGTTCCAGGCTCCGCCACATGGTGCCCAGTTGCCATGGTACCCCCTGTTGTCTACCCATGAATTTGATGCCCCACCCCATGGTCCAATCCAAGGTGAAAAAGGGCTAATGTCTACATGGCAATCAGGAGTGTACTATTCCACAGTATAGGGGTCAGACATGGTAAACTCTATAGACCTGCAGGTGTAGACAGTAGGAACATGATTCAATGATGTGACTTCTAAGGATTTATATCCAGTTCTTTGTGATCTTCTCTGTGCCTCCTAGTATGAGTCATGTACCCACCAGGAGGTGTGTGTGTGTGTGTCACCCTGTCCTTTTCTAAGCGGATGGCAGTTCACGTGTGACCTTTTTGAGAACGGCCTCCTACTACTAGACCACGTTTCACTGAAGCAGGAACAAAAAAAATAATATCCACAGCACTTTCCATCACACCCAACAAGGAACTCGAAAGGTTGTCGGTAGAATTCTGTCATTCTGGCAGTTGTCCTTGAACAAAGCCCCGCCCATTGTCCCTTATAGAAGCCCCACCCATTGTCCCTCTCCGTAGCCACACCTAGAGTTCATTTATGATAATAATCATGTGCAGTCATACATTGACAGGGTGGACATATTGCCTGCACATACCTTCCACCCACCTCTCCTGTCACCAGAGGCCTGTGCGGCTACCCAGCTATACACACATGCTTTATGATTGGCCTGTTTTGAATGTTTCCCAAGCCCTGTTTGATAAGACGCCTCAGTCTCCCGTGCTTGTGTGTGTGTTGTGTGCGGCGTGTTGGCCTAGGCAACGCCAGGGTGTGTTTCTCTCGGTGTCTCTCCCTCTCTCTCTCTCTGATTGTCTCTCTCTCCCTCTCTCTGCCAGCTGCCTACTGAAGATGTGTATTATATATTTTAGACGGAGCCCTCAGGTCATTTTCAAACACACACACACACACACACACACACACGCGTGTTCTTTACTCATGCTGACCAATGCCTGAGGCTGGTCAGGTGACCTTCCTGTCTGGCGGACCATGTTCCTCTTTCTACGCCCTGTTCCTCCTGAGGGGAACCGGGGTGATCAGCTCTCACCCGTTAGTTCTGTTTTTTTGTCTCTCGCTCTTTCTCCCTCTCTCTCTCTCTTTCTAAATTGTCCCCCCCCCCCCCCCCACCAGCACTTTCCTTCCTGTCTTATCACTGACAGTGCAGTTGCAAGCTCCTCTGTTCCTTGAGTGTGTGCATATGCAGTTGTGAACTGTTTCTGTCTTACAGTCGTATGCTAATGACCCGTCAGCACCGCTCAGCAGAAATGACTCGTGTGTCTCTGTGTTCTGTCTCTGTATTCTGTCTGTGTTCTATCACTGTGTTCTGTCTGCATGCCTGTCTGCTTCTAAACAAGCTTTGTGTTGTTTTGCATCAAATGACATCAGAGCATTAGTAGCACTCAAAACCAGCTGCTTAACAGGCTTCTAATTGTGACTTGCGTAATCGTTTAAGTATCCTAGGAAACATCCAAAGACCTAATTGATTGATGGGCAAGTCTCTTAAATCGGTTTCGCTTGCATAGGCAGATAGTTTGGAAACTGGCCATGAGAAAGGCTGGAGGGGGCTTGACCCCAAAATGGCGTCCTCAGGATTGTAAGAGCCAGTGGGAAATATTGCACAGGCCTGTCAGTACTTGCTGGTCATAATATTCACACACCATGCTTTTCACCAGACTACAGGGGCTAGCTGGGGAGCTGTGTGTTATTACAAGGTGTGTGTTGCTGTTTTTGTGTTGTGTGTTGTGACAGGACAAACAAGCGTAACTGTGTATCCACAACAGAAGGCATGGCCACACAGAAACTGGGAGAGAGAGAGGGAAGGGGTGTGTGTGGGGGGGGGGGGGCAGGGAGAGAAAGAGATAGATTGTAATGGGGTAGGGAAAAGGGACAAAAGGAAAAAGTGGGCATGCCAGGAATATGCTAAAAGTGTGTGTGTGTGTGTGTGTGTGTGTGAAGGTCGATATGGCCTCCAGTGGCTTCGGTAAGTGAGTCCACTCCCCGGGGGGGTCCACCTCCACCAGGAGTGTATTGACAGGAAGCAGAGGGAGGTTAGAGGAGCCTGGAGATGGACTGTCTCACACACACACACACACACACACATATACTGGCCAGGCCTAGCCCCATTGAGAAGCAGGCCTCTCTCCCAGTCCAGGTCTGTGTTGTCACGCTGGCGTACTGTCTCCTGCAGAGGGGCAGTAGTGATGTCTGTCAGAGACGCCCTCTGTGTGATGCTGAGAGGCTGTGGGGTTTTGGAAGGAAAGCCGCCATTTTTCTGTCAACAAATGCACCTTACTGGATGTGTTTTCTCTCTGGAAGGTGGGGGCCAGTTCCCAGAAAGCCGGGGACCCCCCACCCCGGCAGAATCATCCATAATGGATGACGCTCTGCCCGCCTCTTTGCCAACTGTGTCTGCTGTTGATCTTTCCGAAAGGGCATTTGAAAATTTGGCACCGTCATTAAGTCCCCGGTGAATAGTTGAACTCCTTCATGCGGGGTGTGGGTGTATCGCAGGAACAGACGGCTTATAGGGGCCAGAGTCCAGGCTGAGTTTGAACCACCCCTACACACCCACATGTAGCATCAGTCAGCAGCAGGTGTGAGGCCCACAGCCCTGCGACCAGGCTCACTGCCCAGGGTGGGTCGTCTGTGCACAGTCGCCGTTTATTTACATGTACACATGTTGCTGACGCTTTCATCCTTAGCGCCGCACAATGCAGGGGGGATTTGAACCGGCAACCTCCGTCAATGCATTGTTGGAAGTGCAAGGAGGGCGCTGGTTGGTTGGAACATCCAGCTGAAATGGAATCTTGAAGAGATACACTACCTAGCCCGATATAGAAAGTCATGTTATGTACCTATATTAACTTCGTTTGGCAAGTAATGGTGTGTTGAATGATTCAATTACTGCCTTAATTGATTGAATCATTGCTGGATCACACTTTCACACCGATTCTCCTCTCCAGGTAAATCTCACCTGGCGATTGTCCAGAAGGTGAACAACGAGGGGGAGGGAGACCCATTCTATGAGGTGCTGGGATTGGTCACCTTAGAAGATGTCATCGAGGAGATCATCAAATCAGAGATCCTGGACGAGTCTGACCTCTACAGTGAGTCTACTGGAACACCTTTATAACATGTTTATAGCACGTTTACAACCAGCATGGAACTCATAATGCCTCACAGTGTTATGTATTGAATGAGTCTTGACGCCCATGGAACACCTTTATAACATCTCAGGTCTTATAAAACCTGTGGTTTTACAGCAGCTTTACTGTGGGTACATAGCGTAACCCCGTGCAAAGGGGATGACCATGTGTCTGTTTGTGTCTCTCAGCTGATAACCGCAACAGGAAGAAGGTGGCGCCCAACAAGAATAAGAGAGATTTCTCCGCCTTCAAAAACGAGAGTGAATCCAAACCCAAGATTTCTCCTCAGCTCTTATTGGCTGCTCATCGCTTCCTGGCCACAGGTGAGGAAATCGCCCGTCAACACCCCCCTCCATAGTTAAACCACCAACTGTATTTGCATGTGTAAAAAAATGGCTTATGAATGTTGGTGGAGGTCGGAGGGGCCGTTGGCGCTGAGTGGCAGCCACCCTTCTGTACCACCACCGCTTTGACTGTGTATGAATGAATGCTGGACTCTGTAAAGCGACTTTGAGTACCTTGAAAAGCGCTATATAAATAAAATGTAATTATTGTTACATGCAGCTTTTGGTTTTGGTAGTATTTTGCCCTCCACAGTCCCTAAAACTGTCTGGTGCTCCTTGGTGCGTGGTAACCACAGTATGCTGGAGCCATGCCCAGTGAGGTATAAGTTGCATTTCCATGAATCACTCCAGGGAGCAAATGGCCTGCTCGAATTTGAATGTTAGCGTCGGCCTGTGCCTAAGCTTTCATGTTATGGTAAGCCTTTGGTTAGCATTCACTTTAGCGTTGGCAATAACCTGAGCTTTAGCGTTACCCCGTGCCTTAGCTTAAGTGTTAGCATTAGCTAAGGCTAGCATGACGAGGCACTTTCCTGGACGCTCCACTGCATTTCACAAAAAAAAAACGTTGAACAGTGTTGCAGCGTGTCTGTGTGGTCTTGGCTGAACTGTCGTTATTCCTGTTTCTGGTAGACTACTGCCTCTCTCTCTCTCTCCCTTTCTCTCTCTCTCCCTTTCTCTCCCTCCGCTCTCTCTCTCTCAATCTCTCTCTTGCTCTCTCGCTCTCTCATGCCCCTGTGTCTCTGCTCTGTGCATTGTGTGGCTGACTGCATCATGTGTCATGTGTGATCGTTCTCCCGGGAGACAAGCGGGTCCCTGTGTGACACGGCTCTGGAGGACCGCGTGTGGCCGTGACGTCCCGTTCGCTCATCCTTGGGGGGTCGGGATCATTCGCGGGGAGCGTGGAGGCGTCTTGCTTCCTCCCGACTGTTAATAAGACTCCTCTCTCTCCACCCCCCCCCCCTCCCACCCACAGAGGTGAACTTGTTCAGCCCGTCTCAGATCTCCGACAAGGTCCTGCTGAGGATTCTGAGGCATCCGGACGTGATCCAGGACATCAAGTTTAATGACAGCGACAAGCGCTGTCCCCAGCACTACGTCTACCAGAGGGGCAAGGCTGTCGACTACTTCATCCTCATACTGCAGGTACACGCCATACCCATCCCTCCTGCCTTCTGCCTCTCTCTCTGTCTCTCTCTGCCTCTCTCTGTCTCTCTCTGCCTCTCTCTGCCTGTCTCTGTCTCTGTCTCTCTCTCTGCCTCTCTCTGTCTCTCTCTCTGTCTCTGTCTCTCTCTGCCTCTCTCTCTCTCTGTGTGTCTGTCTCTCTGTATTATTTCCCATGTCGCTGTCTGACTCTCTGGCCTCTCTCTCTCCACGGTCCTCCATCCCTCTCTCTTCCTACTCGCTCTCCCTCCTGTCATGCCTCCTGGTTCCTGTCTCCTGGTTCAGTCGGTGCTGAACACCAGGTATCACCAGGCGCAAAGGTCACATGAATATTAAGACACCAGGCCTACAGATGGCAGGAGCTCATCTGTGTGTGTGTGTGTGTGTGTGTGTGTGTGTGTGTGTGTGTGTGACAGGGGGGTGGTCTTATCCCAGCTGTCACTGCAGTAGGGATGGCGGAAGGCAGGGGATGTCAATATGGCCCCCGGAGAGGAGAGGAGAGGACAGGAGAGGGTGAATGAGGGAGGGAACAGCTGGGACTTTGGAGTGAGAGAGAGAGGGGGGGGGGGGTAAAGAAAAGGGAATAAAGACTGGACAGAGAGGAAAACGCCTTGCTGTTAATCAACCATGCAACAATACACCAATTCCTCACATCTTACACACATGCACACACATGTGACAAACAAATCAGTCACAATGTCAACACAAACAAATGTGTTTTTCCCCATAAGCCAGTCAGCTATGTCATTAGTGTCCCCAAACAGTCATTATGATGTTCCAGTAACCCCCCCTGACTAATCCTGATGGTATCTACCCACAGGGAGACCCCACACATGGAATAATCCACAAAGCCGTGTGTGGGGGGTTGTGGTGGCTGCATTGTAAACATGTTGAGCCTCTCATAATAGCTTACGGTGTGGGAAGTTTCCATGTGAGCTCACCACTAGGAGATGAGATATTGTTTACTGTTGCCTCCGTTTGCCATTCAAAGAATGTATTATCTAAATAGAAGTATTTCTGAGTTACTTTCTGTCAAAAAAAACGGGGGAAAAGGAGCTGAGTGAACAGACTGGGAAAAAAGTGTATCTAAAGACTGTTTATGTTAGCGGAAATTGGTGTGTGTGTGTGTGTGTGTTAACAGTTCCTGTGATGAGCTCATGCCAGTCTGTTCTCATACCCTCAACAGAGAAATGCAGCATCGTTCACATACCTCACCCTCCTCATTCCACTCCTATTATAGCGAAATGACTGTGTGTGTGTTTGTGTTTGTAATAATGCTTTAATGACGTCCCCCACCGAGAAACGAGTGTTTGTCGGAACCAGCCCCAGACACACGCCATCCATGACATGACTAATAGAGTTCAAAGGGTTAAAGAGAGTTCTGTGATAGCCTGTGTGAAGGGCTATGTACATGTTGACACACGGTGCGTGCATGTGCGCACACACACCCACAAACCCATACACGTAAGCCACACCCACAAACCCATACACATATGCACTTATACACTTGCACACGGTTACACAAACAGTTAAAAAGACAAATGCCTTACACATGCAGGTAAACATGGTATAAACCTGTTATTGAAAGTGTCGGGTTTTAGACAGGGCCTCAGTGGCTGAGCTATAAGTTATTAAACGACCCCTGGCTGAGATTGATCTGACCTCGACAGGAGATCCGGAGGGCTTTGCATACGCACACACTCACTCACACACACACACACACACACTGTTTCTCTACCACACGTCAGTCAGCTGTTGAAAGCCTGCAAGGACCGATAGCTGACCTCTCTCTGTCCTCTGCCTTCCTCACCTAGCTCTCTCTCTCTCTCTCCTTCATGCTCCCCTTCCTTCTCTCCCTGCTCTCCCTCCATCCTGTCCGCTCCTTCTCTCCCTTCCCTCCCGGATATCACTTAGGTCAGTCAGTGAAACGACCTAACGCAAACTAAACATACCAGGGGATTCAAGGGAGGGGAGAAGGGTGCTTCAGGGCAGTGTTGGAACGTGGCCCAAGACACCGACAGACTCCACTCTAGAAATGGAACCGTTGGTTAGGGCTCAACAGGTCCTTGCCTATTGATGATTCATTCGAGTCAACTTAGACTTTGACCAAGACCCACCTAGTAAGGAAATGAATGAGCACGCACACACCCCCACACACACACACACAAGTCATACACAAGTTTACTATTAACCGAAAACATCTTTCAACCGGGTGTTCCATTGTAGTCATCCTGTAAGTGCTGTACACCTCTGCCCAGCTTGTTTGTACTAACTGTGCTTTCCAGTTCATGTATACTACCTGCCCTCTGCAGTTAGTGTGTACTAGGCCCAGTCCATCTTGTGTATATTAGGCCCAGTCTAACTAGTGTAGGTCTAGTGTACTCAGACCTATGTTCAGAAGCAGGTGCTCGGAGGTGCCTTTGTCAGGGGATTGTCATAAACGAAAAGCCTTTGTGTGTGTGTGTGTGTGTGTGTGTGTTTGTTTGTGTGTAAGGTGTGTGTGTGTCGGTGATCTTGGTTCTGTCAGCATGCTCCATTCTAAGGTGATGGATACCTGAACAACAGGTCAGACTAGAATAACTCATATCTCCCTCCCTCCAGCAGTCTTTATTCTTTCTCCACAACCCTCCCACACACCCCCTGAGTGCTGAGGGGCAAGGCTACACGTGCTCTGGTGGTGGTGGTGGTGGTGTATCCATGTTCTATTTGACACAGAGCTATGCACTCACCCACCCACAAGTTTATGAAATAAAGTTGCTCTTTCCCCCTCCCTCCCTCCCTCCCTCCCTCCCTCCCTCCCTCCCTCCCTCCCTCCCTCCCTCCCTCCCTCCCTCCCTCCCTCCCTCCCTCCCTCCCTCCCTCCCTTCCCCATAGGTGCCCATGCTGTGGGGGGATGGGCAGGGATAGATGGATGGATGGATGGACGGGTGGATTAACTGTGCTGTATTGTTGCTGCAGTTGACACATTCCTCACCCACAGCACCCTGGTCCTGATCTGCACCCTGTGTCAACACTGAGGCCTCCTTGCCCTCCTCCCTCCCTCCCTCCCTCCCTCCCTCCCTCCCTCCCTCCCTCCCTCCCTCCCTCCCTCCCTCCCTCCCTCCCTCCCTCCCTCCCTCCCTCCCTCCCTCCCTCCCTCCCTCCCTCCCTCCCTCCCTCGCTCCCTCCGCTCTCTGTCTCTGTCTCTCTCTCTCTCTGGGTTGCTGTCTCTCCCCCCTTTCTCTCTTCCTTGATCTAATGTAGTCTTTGTTGCTTTCCATTCCCCCCATCTCAGATTTCCTCGGTGGCATGTGTGTTTCTATTCTTTGACAGTCAGGCCTATGTCGGTATTGTCTTTCGTCTCTCTCTCTCTCTCTCTCTGTCTCTCTCTCTCCCTCTCTCTCTCTCTCTTTCTCTCTCTCTGTCTCTCTCTCTGTCTCTCTCTCTCTCACACACACACACACACACACACACATTCCCCCATCCCCTCTCGCTGACTGTGTACAAACGCAGTCCAATCCTAACCCACCCAGTCTGAAATGCCCTCACATAGCTAATATATAAACATGAATAGAAAGGTATACATGTATTTACGTGTATTATATACACACATATATAAACATGTGTGTATATAGTACATATAGTATATATATAGTAGAGTTATCAGTAGAGTTAAATAAACTCCAACATTCTGTAGTTTAAACTCCAACATTCTGTAGTTTGATGTTGTTGACGTTGTCCCTAATGTGTTGGCCATGTTTGTCTCTCAGGGGAAAGTGGAGGTGGAGGCGGGACACGAGAACATGAAATTTGAAACTGGACCCTTCTCTTTTTACGGAGTCATGGCCCTCAGTGCCCCAACTCTAGGTAAGCCTCCTCTCACCCCGTCTCTCTCCTCCTCTCACCCCGTCTCTCTCCTCCTCTCACCCCGTCTCTCTCCTCCTCTCACCCCGTCTCTCTCCTCCTCTCACCCCGTCTCTCTCCTCCTCTCACCCCGTCTCTCTCCTCCTCTCACCCCGTCTCTCTCCTCCTCTCACCCCATCTCTCCTTCTTTCACACTCTCTCACCTCTAAACCTCTCTTTTTTTCTTATCCACCTCTTTTCTCCTCTTTCCCCCCTTTCGCCCTCCCCTCACCAAAAACATTTAATCGAAGGATTTGAGAATTACAACGATACTAAGACATGTCAGGTTCAAAAGTTGTAAATCTGGTAAATGTTTCCGTTTAGTTACAGTATGCTGTAGGTTCACCTTGTAGTCAGGTCAGTGAGTCAGGTGGCTGAGCGGTTTGGGAATCGGCCTAGTAATCAGAAGGTTGCTGGTTCGATTCCCGGCCGTGCCGTCCTTGGGCAAGGCACTTCACCCTACTTGCCTCGGGGTCCCTGTACTTACTGTAAGTCGCTCCGGAAAAGAGTGTCTGCTAAATGTAAATGTCGTGTATGTTTTTGTAAATGCTGACACCTAGTGGAGAGAAGCCCACAATGCACAGGGCTGTCCCAAGATCCGGTTGGTGCTGGGGTCTTACTGAATGTGTCACACAACAGCTATGTCATGTGAGGCTAAGCAGAGTAGTCTGCTAGATGGATGATGTGCATCAGTGGCTTAAAATCTATACCTCTCCGTCTTCCCTCCCTTCTTCTCTTTCTTTCTTTCTTTCTTTCTTTCTTCCTCCCTTTCTTTCAATCTGTCTGTCTGTCACTCACCTCAGCAGTCTGTGTTCACCTCAAGTTTGGAATGTTGTTTCAATTTGTTTGTCTTAGTTCTGTGTTTCTGTCCCCGTCCCCCCCTCCCCTCTCTACTTCCTAACTCAGAAGATCAGCTCCCTCCCTCAGGTACACACAGTGAGAGAACAGTCCATCCTCTCTCTTTCTATCTCTCTTTCTCTGCTGTCACACACGCAAACGGGGCTGAAGCCTGCAGAGGGAACACAGCCAAATGCAACTTGCATATGACCAGGGACACTCTCCTCACGCATGCACTCTCTTTCCATCTCTCTCTCTCTCTCTCTCTCTTTCCATCTCTATCTCTCTCTCTCTCTCTCTCTCTCTCGGGTAACCTCCTGTCCCTCCCTCCCTCCCTCTCTCAGTGTCGACGTCTCGCCCCCGTCACCTCTCTCTTAAGAGGTTCTCTCTCTTCTCTCGGTGGCCAGGTAACCTCCGGCATGTCTGGGCCCATAACACTGAGGCGGGTTTAGCTCGTTCTACTAGTGTGCCACTAGGGTTCTATAGCTAGTAGTAATAATAATAGTAATAATAATAATAATGTAGGGTTCTAAACCTGGGATGTACTAGGGTGCCACTAGGGTTCTATAGCTAGTAGGGTTCTAAACCTGGGTCCTACTAGAGTGCCACTAGGGTTCTATGGCTAGTAGGGTTCTAAAGCAGGGTTCTACTAAGGTGCCACTAGGGTTTTATAGCTAGTGTTCAAAAGCTGGGTTCTACTTGGGTGCCACAAAGATTCTATAGCTAATAGGGTTCCATAGTTTGTTGAGCTCCATAACCGGTGGTATTGGGGTTCTGTAGCTATCAGGGTTCCCCTCATCTGGGTTCTACTAGTGTCGTAGTGGGGATCTATAGCTTGGATCTACTAGTCGTAGTTGGGTTCTGTAGCTGGGTTCTTCTAGAGTCGTAGTGGGGTTCTGAGGTAGCGTCTAGTTTGTAGCTTCGTTCTGTACTAGTAAATCAGAACCAGATACAAGAGTCTTTCTGTCAAAGGACTCTGCAACCTTCAACTAGAACCTCACTCATTTCCACTAGAGGCAGACTTCAGCTGTGGCTCATGCACCCATGAGGCCTGTGATGTTCAGTGTTGCATGTCAGTCTCCTGGGGGACAACCCAGGTTCCTTTGTTACCACATCTCGGTCAGCCACATTCAGGCTGAGCTATTCATTTGGGTAGTTGATTGCGAGGGAATGAAATTGACCTTGCAGCGTGCAAGTACGAAACGGGTCCTTTTTGTTTCCCGATCAAATGGGAGGAGTCAAATCAAGAGCACCCCATGTGTTTCAGACAGGTCGGGACCCAGGTCCGTGTTTGACGCAGAAGACTCAAAGAAAGCCTAGATTAGCGTAAACGTCTAACCAGTGTTCGGAGTGGGCCCGAGGTGTTGACCCCCCATCAACCCCCCTCCCTCAATCTGAACACTGCTTCTAACTAGCTTAGCGGCTTGATGGACCGACTCTGACAACTAATCTAACCAACATGTCCAGGTAAAACAGTTTCCTATGACTCACTGAGGCCCCCCGGTGGACGTATCCTTCCTTGTGGTAATATCTGCTAGTACGTCTGCAGTGTGGGCTGTGAGGGAGGGGGGAGGCGTAGAATAGACAGCACTGCTGGGGTCGAGGGGAGCTTTGATTACGCCAGCTTGTGAAGGGCGCCCTCTGCTGGTAGAGGAATGTGGCAATGAAATTCTGCTGGCCGTGTACAAGTGTTAAATCAGACCCAGGGGTCTGCAACCCTGTTCCTGGAGAGCTTACCGGCCTGTTGGTTCTTCAGAATCAGAAAGGGGTTTTATCGCCATGAAAGTTTGCACAGACAAGGAATTTACTTTGGCAGGAAGGTGCCAACTGCAACTTGTAACTACTGTTACAGGTAACTGTATCACTAGTTACCTGATCAATCAGCTCAATATTAGAATCAGGTGTGCTGGATTAGTGTTGGAGCAAACACCAACTGTCAGGTAGCTCTCCAGGAATAGGGTAAGAGACCCCTGAAGTAGACAAACTTAACCTGTTTCTAACCTGCTCCCACAGAATCTGAAATGATATGCGGATCTTCTCGGACATTAACATTGTTCATAACTTCATGGTTTTGGGAATGTGTGTGTGTGTGTGTGTGTATGTCAGCACGTCTTAACTCATTGTGTGGGTGTGTACAGCAATGTTTTTGTGTGATTCATCCACATAAATCATCCATATATATTTCCTCATATTGCCTTCTAATTGTGTGTGTGTGTGTGTGTGTGTGTGCAAACATGCAACATGTGTTTCTGGGTGTGTGTGTTTACGGTGTGTGTGTGTGCGTGCGTTCCAGAGTTCCGCTCCCCGTCCCACCTGAGCGGTCTGAACCGGACCTCGTCTCTTGGAGGGGCGGACCGCCAGGAGTCCCTGTCGGTCAGCGGCAGCAGCAGCCAGCTGAACAGCAGCGCTCCCTCCCCACAGTACACCCCCGACTTCTACGTCCGAGCCCTCACCGACCTGCAGTTTGTCAGGGTGGGTGGGACCAGGCCTGCCTCTCCTCTCCATTTCCTCTTTCTCTCAGTCTCCCCTCACCTCTCTGTCTCTGAGAGGTGAGGGGAAACAGACAGAGGTGAGGAGAGACAGAGAGGTGAGGCCTCTCTGTCTCACCTCTCTGCCTCTCCTCACCTCTCTGTCTCTCCTCACCTCTCTCTGTCTCTCCTCACCTCTCTGTCTCTCCTCACCTCTCTCTGTCTCTCCTCACCTCTCTCTGTCTCTCCTCACCTCTCTGTCTCTCCTCACCTCTCTCTGTCTCTCCTCACCTCTCTGTCTCTCCTCACCTCTCTCTGTCTCTCCTCACCTCTCTGTCTCTCCTCACCTCTCTCTGTCTCTCCTCACCTCTCTCTGTCTCTCCTCACCTCTCTCTGTCTCTCCTCACCTCTCTGTCTTTCCTCTTCCCACGGAGGGACAGAGGGAGGCCGTCTCACTGTCACGTTCTCTCTCGCCACATCTTCCTGTTCTTTCGTAGTCCTCCCCGTCTCTTTCCTCTCTTACTGTCTCTCTCTTGTCCTTCCTCTCTCCTTCCTCCATATTTCCCCACCTTCCTTCTCTCTCTTTGAACACAGGGACAGAGAGAAACTCTTTCACAGAGCCACTTTCCCTCTCTCATTTGATCGATCTGAACCTCTCCACCCGGTCTCCACAGATAACCAGGGCCCAGTACCAGAACGGCTTGATGGCGTCCCGTCTGGACAGCACCCCCCAGTCCCCAGAGAGTGGCCACACCCACCGCACGGAGGCCACGCCCCCAGAGGCCGCGCCCACGCCGGAGAACGGCACGGACGAGACCACCTCCCTCCTCAACGAGCAGAACCGCCCGGCCCCGCCCACTCGCACCGCCAACCACCACAGCCAATCAGAAAGCAGCATGTGACATACGCCGACCGATGCAGCAGGGAGAAAGGGACATGAGAGTCGGGGTGTGTGTGTGTACACAGAGGCACACACACACACAAACACAAGTATACACATCCTGCTCAAGCAGCAGGGTCCAAAGACACACAACAGACCACACACACTCCGTTTGTATATATGTGCAAAGATGAACGCAAATCAACACATGGTGGCATTGGCCACCCTTAACAAAACAATCAAACAAACAATTTATCCTTACGTGACACAGAGACTTGTGGAATCTCCTTCTACATCCATCAAGAGGTGTGTGTGTGTGTGTGTGTGCTATACAAAGGCTTTCCCTGAGGGAGAAGGGGTGTGTGTGTGGTGGTGGGGAGCGGTGGGACGGGAGGTAGACTTGCGTTTTACATGATTTAGATGGTGTTTATTTTCTCAATTTTATATAAAAAGGGGCCTTGATGCGTTTGTTAGAGGACGGCACACACCTCCCAAGATCAGTCGCTGGTTCAGCTCATCACTCGGGACAAACCTGGTGTGTTCTATGGGCTGTGTGTATGCATCCACACCTGTGTGTGTGTGTGTGTGTGTCTACACCCTCTTTGCTGTCAGCCTCCTGCCTTGTCCCTTTTGTTAGGCCACCAACTCAGGGAGACACACACATAGACATCCCTACTGCGCGTGTGTTGCCCGGCCCGGCCCCATCTCCTCATCCGACCGGGCCCCCCCCCAGACGAGTACCAACATGAGACGGAATGACACCACGTGAGATTGTATTTGAGTCATATTTTTAATATATTTTCAAGGATTCTGAACGAGGAGCTATGAAACCTATTTATTCATTCGGCGTATGCTGGCAAAACGACGCTCGCTCTCGAATCCTTCCTGTGGGTTCTGCACGTCGCGTTCTTCAAGTCAGCGCGTTAGAGAGGGAACCGTCCCGCCTTCCCTCAGATTCCTGTTCTGGACGCAGCCGGTCATGGAGCGTTTCCTGTTTTTCCCAGGAAGTTATGAGGATTCAATCGAGATGGACGAGCGGTCAAAGTTGCCATTAAGACAATCAACATGATGTGTTGGGTGCTCTGACTATGACTAGGTTCCAGTAGTCTCATATGTATCTGCCTTTCCTTCCCATCTGTTCTCCTTCCTCTCAGAGGCCCCGACCTGACCTCCTAGGAGGGAAGAAAAGAGGGGAGTGTTTGAGAGGGTTGGAACCAGGCCTTAGGGGGACTGGATTAGCCCTGCAGAGGGGGGGGGGGGTGATGGTTAGAGGTTGGGGGAGAAAGGTTGAGGGTTGAGTGGACGTCGGGGAGGGGGGAAGGGGGGGGGGGGGTGACTGTAATCTGGGTTCTGATGGTACCCGAACACGGAAACTGAAACCAAAAGATAGAGACTTCCACCAAAGACAAACTACTTTTTTACATTATTGATTGTATTTATTTAGCATTTAACTGAAGTTGTGGTATATTCCCCTTTACAACAAAGGAAGTAGACCTTTTATTGGAGCTGTTAAAAAGTTTGGGACCAGAAACGGTGGGAGCAGGCAGTCTAGGACAGACTGACGGATCTCCAAGAGGATCACACAGGCAGTCATATCGCTATGGTAACAGAGCATCATTCAACCCTCTGATTTGGGTTTTTTCTGTGCTGTTGTGCCTGACAGCTTTCACATATCTGCTGCAAGTGTTCATCTAGATATGGTAACAGATCTGGACTTGTGCTTGTTGGAGAAGGAACAAGCGCACTCTACCATGACTTGGTGGTTTTTAATAGTGGCATAATAGAGGCACGGTTATGAGTCCAAAGAATGGGAAATATGTTTGTGTGTATGTATGTGGGGGAGGGTAAATTAAATTAGCTGGAAACAAATCTATGGAAAATGTTTACTGTGCAGGTTTGATGTCATGCAGGCAAATTAAGGTAATGGATTGTGAAGGATTTTAAAATCAAATTCAGAATTGATTATATGATGCTGTTCAATATGTTAACTAGGACATTACAGGTTGACATTGTAATATGATTTGGAATAAGCCAAAAGATAATGTTTATTGAGGTTTTCAGATGTTGTATTTCTTGTGTTATATTCAAAAAACGGCAAAGGTTCTAGCAGTGAATCGAGTGCTACTCAGTTATCAGAAGTATTCTAGAAAGAACAACAGGAAGTCTCATGTTACCGAACCAAATATAGTCTCAGAGGTAGTTTAGACAGTAATTATCTTAGTACTTCTAGAAGTGACCCGGCCCATGGGTTTAAGCTGCCTTAATACACATAGCTATTGTGTTCCCTCGCCTGGCCCTCTGACACCATCTTATTGTGGTGAGACCAATAATTATTATTAATTGGTCAGGGTTTACCCAAGAGAAACCAGAAAAGGTGTGTTCATGTCTTTCAGTTCTGGTAGGATCCCATCCGGTTACTCATCTTTACCTCACAGCGAGTCCTCCGCTGTCGAGCTTTTTTCACTTCCTGTTCCCATTAGCATGGTAGGCTTTGTGTTACAACTTTTGGCCTCAACCCAACACAGCCAAACCGTAGCACAGAAGCAATCGGTACTTGTCTTGTAGAATGCTGGGGTCCTCTATCATCTCTATGGTGTGGACATCACTTTGTACTCTACTGCTTGTCAGCAATACCTTGTAGTAGCACTCCTGATCCCTCAACACTCCAGGGTAGCTTGAAACGGGTTAGGATGTGCCTGGGTTGTATTTGAATGGATAGTTTCTTGCTGGTTTCGTGGATGTATTCCAGTCCAAAAGTCTGTGTTTCCTGGTTGGTTCCAAGTCATGAATCCCCCACCCCCCATCCCCTCTGCCCATACACACCCTTAAAGGGTAAATGGTTATCATCCAGTTTCTTGCTCTGTATTTTTTATTTTTTTTACCTCAGAACACTGTCAGTAATTGTGATGAACAATTATTTTTACTTTTTTTATTGCTTTTATTTACTTTGTTTAGTGAGAGTAGGAATTTATTCTGACTGGGTGAAAATAAATCGGTTATTTGTTCTCTGGCATGCATTAACTTAAAATAGAAATAATGTGTACATACCGTTTTATAATTACTATCTGAATATGTTTTGAAGATGAAGAAAGTTGTTAATAAACTGGAGATATTTTTCTCTACTCTGTAAATGTTTCCTTCATGTTGTTTCTGTGAGGTTTTGGCTTGCTTTTTCATTTGTGTCTGTTGAACAAGTTGAAACTAGCTGAATCCCTCTGCATACTTCAGGAAATTATTCTGAGTTTTAATGCATGAATGGTATTTTAACACTAAAACAATATGCACTTTATATGCACTGTGTATGTTGCTTTGGAGAGAAGCGTCTGCTAAATTAATAAAATATGTAGGCATGCACTTGAATAAAATTTGTTTTTGAATGTAATGCCAAGGAATGTGAAAACAACAGTGTATTCCATATTTATGAAGAATGTTCCCGAAAGTAAACAAATGACGCCTGAGTGACCTGAAATCTGGGACATCTCGGTTTCTGATTGGGAGATTCGCCGGAGGACGTAAGTGAACCAAGGCTTTAACAGGGAAGTGAAATTCAAAGCAGAGGAAGGCAGCGGTGTTTCAAAGTTTGTCTTGAGTAATCCTAAACTGC
Organism: Hypomesus nipponensis; assembly: GCF_054491055.1. NCBI lineage: Eukaryota > Metazoa > Chordata > Actinopteri > Osmeriformes > Osmeridae > Hypomesus > Hypomesus nipponensis. The sequence continues at coordinate 6,962,231 of NC_140388.1, read as the reverse complement.
TTTTTAACAACACTGATTACGTCGGTGGGAATTTCTCCAGCCAGTCCAACCCTGCCGAATCAATGCGGGGAAACGCCAGGAAATTCTAAAATTCCTGTCATAGATTAACAGATCAAAAGGGTTGGCCACAACATTTTCCAACATTGCTATAATAACTATTCATAAAAAATATGCTTGTGGATTAAAAAAAATATATTTTCTTGAAATAATTGTTAGGAAAGTCAACAAGGAAAAAATGTTGTGGAAGATTTAAAAAAACAGTTCCCATATTTGTTGTTAGAAATTTATTTCCACTATGTTCAGCAATATTCCATGTTATATTTTTGAAGTACATTTTGGCTTTGGATAAAACCATCTGAAATCAATCAAATCGAATGCAAAATTTAAACATGGCAAACAAACTTGTAAAGTGAACTCTGATGCAATAACTGAAATGTGGCTCGGTTTCCACCTGGGCTGGGCATACGCACCTGTCTGCTGGGAAAAACACTAGAACATAGAGCTCTGGAGGTCACATCCTGCTGAGATGACGCCTTCAGGAGGACAGGGACAACATACACTACCTACATTTACATGTAGTCATTTAGCACATGCTCTTATCCAGAGCAACTTACAGTAAGTAAAGGGACATTCTCCCCGAGGCAAGTAGGGTGAAAGGCCTTGCCCAAGGACACAACGTCATTTTGCACTGCCTGGAATTGTACAGATTATAGACCTGATTCCCTAACCACTCAGCTGTCTGACCCAAGGGAAAAACAAAAAACAGGCAAAACATGCATAGACCAGGGACAAGACAACAGATCATACACAAACACCCAACTGAGAACAGGAACAACAGTTCAACTAGATCAGCTAGTTTGTGCAACAACAATACCTTGCGGTGGTAAATAAATTGACTGCTTTCCATATTAATATGACTGACCTCAAAAAAAGTGAATAGGAATTGTTCACAAACAAATTTCAACAATCATTTGACATGACAAAAACATGTAATTGCAACTGTCCAATACCAGGACTGCTGGCGGATGGATGTTTTATCACTAACGTCAAACTAAACAGCGTCCATATGCATTCATGTAACATGCTCCTTGAAAAAAATGCCCACTGGTTTGGAGCAGTCACAACTGGTCCCAACCAATTGGCCCTTTCCAGACTTTAAACCTCCGTGACACTTAGAGAGGACAGGACGTGATGCGGTGTGAAATGTTGAGCCATTGCTTCACTTCTCTGCACACGTGGATATATTACAAATGGAAAGTTTCAAATCTTAAAACCAGCAACATTTTGAGATGGCCTGAATTTGTACATTTGTCAAGTGTATGAATGCGTAGAACACACATGAGTAATTTTGGTAAACTGTTCAGCTTTGATATAATAATCTTCTGGAATTTATACAATACATATATATGTTGGTGTTTAAAGATTAGTATGAAAGCTGATCATAAACACAAGTTGTAGTTTTGTTTTATGAATTTATTATTATAATAACGTAAAGTTTCTTTACATAATATGTATATCTTTATATTCTATTCAGATGAAGAATCAGACTTGTCCAATGATTTTGAGTTTTTGTAGACCAAGAAGAGAAGCACTCTATGATCACACAGTGTGACTCATAATACTGTGATTCAACAGCACAGAAAAAGTGTCATACAGTTTAACACTTGCTAAACTAGTTTACCTTCTTAGCCAACTCCATAAAAAACACAAAAACCAATGTGCGTGTTACAACAAAAAGTTGATCTAAACAGAAGCTTCCAGTCTTGTGTGTCCGGTGTGTCATCACTCAAACCACAGACTGTGTCTGGTGTGGCTGTGATGGTGAGAGAGATCCATCCCACTTCCTCTGCAGGGAAATCCCAGACAAGCAAACAGTGGGTATAAAACCTGCACGGCAGCACCTGCACTCATCAACCAACTGCTTCAAGGACAACTTGGAAGAGAACACAGCAAAGAAAACCTATTGACTGCCATTGATAGAGTATAATCTCTTACAGGTAAATATCCTTTCTGTATATTTTTCAATTACTGCTACATTACTGTAGTGTGTCTTTTAGAGAATGTGATTTCGCCAGTTAATTCTAATTTATTGTTGAGTTACATCCAGATTTTGTGAATGGTATTACAGAAATGAGTTAGATAAATGCATAACAACTACTTTAAATTCAATGTTTATCTGTTGCAGATCTAACTTTAAACACAACATGGAGTTTCTAACAAATCAGTGTCCAACAATGGTGAGTACCGTAGCAGGCCAACCACAACCACAAAGCCACAGATGTACAAAACAAGTGAAACTAATAAAGTGTAATTAAAAACATCCAAGTAAAAAAAGGTTCTCCTCCAAACCTTGTTCACAGAAAACCTCTGACAGTCACACCTGGAGCTCCAAGATGCCCCATGGCGTGGGCCTGGAGATCTCCCATCATCCCCTCTCCATGAGGCGGGTGGCGAACCTCATCATCGCTCTGGAGCGTCTGAGGGACCACCAGAGGACCATGAGCCCCGGGTTCAGAGATGAAGACCTGCTCAGCTTTATGCTGGAGAGCGTGATGGAAGGTAAGGCAATCAGGATGCATCAGACTAGCATCAAAAGAGCCATATTAGGCTTTTTCTTGTGTTAGTATATTGAACCATGAGTATTTTAAGACGTGTTGGGAATGGTCGTAAAAATATCTTGGGATTTCTTGCAGTGGTATGTTTTCATAGGCATCTCCTTTTGGCTGTTAGTGATCGAACAAAGCCGTTTACAATAGATTACCCTTAAGCAACACCTCGACTGAATCTTTCCCAAGCAAGATGGAACTGAAAAACGCTCACAGATCACTAAACGTAGTTGCTCTTCACCCTTGTAGAAAAAATGGTGCTTCACACGGAGGACCACCATGATGAGGAAGGCGTCAGAATAAGTGGTTTCAGACAGCTGGGTGAGGAGGAAAGCGCCCGGATAAGTGGTTTCGAAAAAGGCCAGGGGGTGGAGGAGTGCAGCATGGTGGACTGTGACAAGAAGCACTTGGTCCTGATGGCCATGGAGCTGCAAGCCGTGAGGCTGCAGAATGGCAATGGCCACCGCCAAGGTGAGAATCTCAACCAATGATATCAATCAATCAATGTATTATTTATAGAGCACTATTAAAAACAACAGTCGTTGACCAATATGCTGTACAAAAACATGGGATGTCAACCAGTACAGACAGGCATGGGTCATACATGAAACAAAGACAGAGCATAGACATGTCCTCATCAACATCTAATCATATGTTCAATGGCATGGCCAATGCTACATGTATGTTGAGGGTTGGTGGGTGATACATGTGAAAACTGATTTTCCTCTGTTTTTCTCCACAGTGCGTCTGAACCTGTCTACTTACAGGCCTCCCTCATCTAGTGAGCCACAGAAAGCCAGACCTGTGACCCTAGCCATCAAGGGCACTCAACTCTACCTGTCCTGCTCTAAAACCTTAGGAAAACCCACCCTGCGGTTGGAGGTATGAGCAACATTTTAACTGAACACAATTTCATAAGTTTAAGAGCAATATTTCAGGTCGGCATTCTCATCATTGACATTCTTTGACACAATTAAGTTGAAACTCATTCAGAGGTGAATGAAAAGTGTGACTTGACCTTTAGTGAAATTGACCTCTACCCTTGTTCCCTTAGGAGGTGAAGGACGACCTAAGGAGGATCCCTACGGGCAGCGACAACGTGCGCTTCCTCTTTTACCGATGGGATACGGGCGTGGACAGCAGCACGCTCATGTCCGCCCTATACACCGGTTGGTATATCAGCACCGGAGTCCAGAATGGTGTGGATCAGCAGACGGTGGATATGTGTGAGTTGCAAGCTAAGCAGCGTTGCACCAATTTTACCGTCATCAACTAAAGACGACAGTCAAGACTGTTACAGTGTTAGAAATAGAACATCGTATATTTCGTAGGGATTATGTATGTACTAAGTACAGTAAGTTTGCACGAGTGTATTGACTTTACAGTCAATGTTCACCACAAGATGGTGCCATTTTAGGTTTGAAGTTTGAGCACTCGACTTTTAATTTATAATACTGGAACGTTTTCTATTTGCTTCCATCATCACGGTCTTGTAATGTATTGATGCGCCGTCATTACCTTAATGATGTTGCAAACCTACTGAATGAAATGTTGCTGATTGCAGAGAAACATAATTTAATTCCATCTATAAGGTTATATATTTTATTTATTGATTTATGTATTATTTACACCTATTTATAATTGTAAGTAATTGTTCATTTGCACTGATAATGAATGTTTCTTGCTGTTGTATAAGAATGCAATTATTCTGAAATAAAGACACCATTCTAATAATCCTTATTTAAGAGTCTGGCAGTTGATATAGCCTACCGTCAAACATCATATAAAAGGGCGCTGATTTGTTAAGAATACTATTAAGATAGCTAGAGCTGTAATTGTAGCCTAAAAAAGAAGTCTACAAATGCCAAAGCCTAAAATGTTATACTTTTTAAAAATTATTATTGTTTGACTCTGGGCAGAGCCATAGAAAGTTTTTTTATGGCTCTGACTCGAACCCGCCCTCTCCTTCGCTACACATCCAATCAAACAGCATTGATGTGTTTTGGGTTTTAAAAAAAAATTCAAACGGTCCAATGGAATACGAAGGTCTGCCTTGTCCAAAAGAAGCTATCAAACCCGGGTGTTTTGAAAAAGACCACTGCGGATGAAAAGTTGTTACTGGACCGTACTTATCTAAACGCACTTTTTATAGTTTACTATAAAACTTTTTATAGTTTACTATAAAAACTACGGTTTTATAGTTATCAGTCATGGACGAAGGGGAAACCGTTTCCAAACCCGATAGGAAAGGTATGAAATTCCGTGTACTGGTGCTGGTGCTACAGTAACGTAGTGTAGTTGTTGACTAGCTAGACTAGCTAGTAAACAGTTGGAAACTTTAGCTAGCCCCCTTAGTTAGTAGCTAATTGTGCTGTGAGATGGATAGTTAGCTAGCTAGGCTATCAATAATATCCGTCTCAAAAGACCATGCACAGGCTGGGTTTACTTTTAAGATTTGAATGTGTCTTGTAGCTACTGTACATTGCCTCTGTACCTGTGTACTGTGCCTCTGCACAGTGGTCAACTAGGCTAGCTAGCTTGATAACAAACTATTTGAGTTGGTGCTATCTGAAAGATTTTTGAGAGATTTCTTCAACTGTAACGTTAGTATCAGTAGCTAGCTTGCCAGAGTAGCTAGTCTAATATAGAACAATAGTTTAAAGGCAAATTCGCCATTTTAGCTCGCATGCCAGCTAACCTAATGCTATTCCTGTAGCCGATGTTGGCTGTGGGAAGAGTTCAGCTGGAATGGTTTCTGAGAAGCAATCATATAAACCGCAAACCTGCTGGCATTGGTTATGAACCGTAAACCTACGTTAATGTTATGCAATACGCCCATATGAAAGTTTCTTCACTGCAACCTTTCTTTCCAGAGTTACGCAAGCAGAAGTTGATGGAATATTTGGCTGCAAAGGGAAAGCTTAAACCCATCAATCCAAAGTAAGAAACTCAAGTTATGCCTTAAGGGCAGTGGCGAAAAATATGCTATCAATCTTAGAGGGGGTACAATTATATGACATTTTCTCAAGAGCAATTTCTGAGTGGGACACCAAAATTATTGCTGTAACACATAGCCTGCATTGTAATATGTTAAATGTATATTATTCAAATTTCCTTATGTTCACAGTGATTTATTGGGGGGGACAAATCATATTTTTCCCAGGTTGGGGGGGGGGGGTCGGGTCCCCCCCGGGATTTCCCGAGAGGCGGTTAGAACTGAAACTGTACTGTCCTGTAGCTAGTGGTACGTGCCAGTGGAGCGAGTGGTACGTGTCAGTGCCTCTGCTGGCACAGGACAGCTAGTGGTACATGCCAGTGCCTCCGCTGGCACAGGACAGCAGGAAGCACTGACACGTACCACTCGCTCCACTGGCACGTACCACTAGCTACAGGACAGTACAGTTTCGGTTCTAACCGCAAATGAATTTCCGCCAATGCCTTAGGTAGAACAATCGTGCCCTACTGTGTTGTCACATGTTAAGTCAATTTTTTCCTTTCCTCAGGCCCTATCTACGTGATGTTGCTCATGTGAAAAAATCTTCCACGTCTGTTGTGACGGTATATGTAAGTATAGCATCTGACCCACCGAGTTTCTCAATTTCAGGGAGGGGTAGTATCACAATCCATTAATCTAATATGGAGACATGAAATCATATGCAAATATATATGCATTGTTATGCCATGCGCAGTCGCAACTCTTCAAAATGGCTAATGACATTTTGAGAATATGTTGGAGACTCAAAAGGGCTTTTGGAAAACTCCCATGTTGCACTCCCAAGAGCAGAATGCCTTGTGTATTACACTGGACGTAAGAACAGAAGCCAATGTAATGCCATGTGATTGTTCATAGTCCATTTTTGATTCTGCGTCAACAGACGCACACAGGCAAAGAGAACCAGGGTCCAAATGCTCTGAAGGCGAAGAAGGAAGGAGGGAAGGTTCAGCCTTTAAGTGACAAGGCTGGTTCTCAAGCCACCGGCGTGCCACGTGGCAGCACCACCCAGAAAACCACAATAACAAACAACAACAATAAACAAGAGGCCAATAAAACCACCCGCACACAGACATTCACCACAGCCTCCTTAACTGCACGAATCAATGCCCTCAAATCCATCACACAGTCAGTTGGCCAAAGGCGACCTGCAAACCAAAAGCAGGCTCCAACTGCTGTGATCAGGCCACACACACAAGCAGCCAGCCAGCCCAGAGCACAGTTCAATCAATCTGTAGCAGCCTTGGCTCCCCCCAGCCATGAACAAGCCCCAACAAAAGTACAATCCAAAAAGTCTCACTTAACCAGTGGAATGCAAGCTAGCACTCTCCTCAGGGCATGCACACAGCCAAGCACTGCTAACAGTAAGAGAATGAGCATTGGTACGGTGGCTAAGACCAAAACAGGTCTCAATCCTACAGTTATTCAGCCCAGGAACACTAATCCACAAGCTTCTGGCTCTGTTCCAAATGCATCCACCAGTACCAGGGTTCCCAGCACAGGGTGCTCAAGCAGTTCCCCATCTGCCACCATCTCCCAGGAGGCATCTGTGATGCAGAGGAAAGCACTTCCTGTCAGGACTGTGGGCCAGAGTGTTGATGGGAAGGAACGTCCGTGTCACGTTTTCAGATCCGTCACAGCTAGACCTCCTCAACCAGGGTGGCAGAGACCCACAGTTACTGCTTCTAGGACCACTCAGCGGACCACTGTGCGGCCCAACACAGCTCCAGGGAAACCAGGAGGGAGGGTGCAGCCCAACACAGCTCCAGGGAAACCAGGAGGGAGGGTGCAGCCCAACACAGCTCCAGAGAAACCAGGAGGGAGGGTGCAGCCCAACACAGCTCCAGGGAGACCTGGAGGGAGGGTGCAGCCCAACACAGCTCCAGGGAGACCTGGAGGGAGGGTGCAGCCCAACACAGCTCCAGGGAGACCTGGAGGGAGGGTGCAGCCCAACACAGCTCCAGGGAGACCTGGAGGGAGGGTGCAGCCCAACACAGCTCCAGGGAGACCTGGAGGGAGGGTGCTGGCGACTCGCTCAACCAAACCACCCATACTTCCTGTTCAGAAGACAAAAAGGGTTCTAAATGTGGGAGCGAGGGTTCCAGCTGAGGCAGGAAGCTCGGTCTCCCAGAAGCCTGCCCGTCCAGTGTCAACGGGGACAAGTAACCAATGGCAGGCGACGGCATTGAGCCGGGCAATGCAAGCGGCTGTGGCCGAGCGGGTCCGGAAAGACAGCGTCTCGTCGGCTAACGGGCAGGACGCGGGTTCGGAAACGGCCCACACCAAGGCCATTCCATGCAAGAGAGACACAGCGGCTGGTGCCAGGGTGCCGGTGATGCCCCAGACCGTGCCACGAGCTGCCAGACCCACCAGCCAGGGGTGGTGGCCGGGGGGGTGAAGACGCCGGTCGGGCAGGGCAGAGCCGCGCCCCAGACGGAGGGCAAGAAGAACATGACAGCAGCCCAGGAGGACAGAATGTGAGTTGGAACATGCTTCCTTGTTTGGAAAATAAATGAAATATATATATATATATATATATATATATATATATATATATATATATATGTATATATATATAGTTATATATAGATACACTGTATTTGGAAATATGGGTGTAAAGATATTTAATTTGTATATCATTTATAAAATTCATTGATCATTTATAAAAATGTTGGTTGCATTGGTGTCACTGTCAACATTTACTACTTTACAAAATACTTATGATCCAAAATAGCCCCTACTCCGTAGTATTCCGACTAATATGTTTACATGGCTCACGAAAACTAATATTCTTATTTACATGCAGCCGTTTGTACCTCGATTAACCAGTGGGTTTGTGTGCAGTGCATAGATCTGACTGTAAACAGGCAAGAGAGTGTGGGTCACATGTCTTGATTGGAAAATGCTACATTCGGATCATATGATCATATTTTGGAATTGGTAGAATATTAGCGTGCATGCAAACATACATGCTCCTGCCTACTATGTTTAACCCTGACTACTTTGAAGTACTTTGAATGACGAGGCAACATACATTTGGGACCCTACCCTGCACAGCCCTTGTTATTTGACATCAATCTATCACAAGCCCTCAGTTTAGTTTGATATGGTAGTTTGATCTGGCGTTTTCCTGCTTGGCTGGAACCCCTTGTGGGCGTTTCCCCCTGGTGACGGTGTTCTCCTTCAGGAGGAGGCTCCAGGAGTGGAGAGAGGCCCGGGGCATCTCCTACAAGCGCCCCCCCATGCCTGTGAAGCCCCGCGCCAGACGCACGGTGGGCCCTCCCCAGCCCTACTGGGCCTGTATGGAGCAGGAGGAGGAGACCCAGGCCCTGGTCCACGCTGTGGACCGCTCCTTGGACGACTGCATCACACTGCTGCTGGAGGTACGGATGGCTGCTTGGCCCGTGTGCCACTCTCCAGCCAAAATGTTTCTGTTTTATACGATTTTTTTTATACATTTGTATTCTTAGATTAGTTCCACTGACCCACAACTTAGCTGAACACCTATTGGATGAAGTAATGTTTGTTTGTATAATGGGCTCGGCCTTTGTTTGATTTTTTTTATCAGACTTGGATCAAAATCATTTGTGGTTGTTGGTAAACAGTCACCAGACATTGTGGCACTATGATTATTTCTGTTGAAATGAACACATCATTTAAATATCACTGACTTTGATGTAAAAAGAAGCATATCTTTCATACAGCACTTGTTGTTGATGCACATGACCAGTGCAGTGGCTTTTTAATGCTGCTGTAGATGGGATTCACACAGCAGATCAGGATGGTTCATGATCCTTGAGATGTTAGTGGTATAGTATGCGTCTTCTACTACATCAGGGGGTGTAAACTTTTAGCCAAAGCCTTTTATAGACCAGGCTAGACATGACTCATTGACGTGTGTGTGTGTGTGGAGGGGGGTTGATGTCTCCTGGGACACCATTAGGACATCCTTGACATCATTTCCTGTTGCGTTCGTCGTGGGTCTTTGTGTGGGTCTCTCTTATGAAGCCTCATAGAAGACCTGTCCACTCCAGTGCTGCAGTCTCACATTGTTCCAGTCAGAAACCCTTGGCTGGTTTCCCTTCGTCACTTTTAGCCTATGGTTTGGGTTACATGCCACAACCCATAATTATAAAACAGATGTCAAAGTGCCAGCTAGCAGTTGTTTATGATACGGGCAATGTCACTACATTTACATTTAGATTTATGCGTTTAGCAGACGCTTTTATCCCAAGCGACTTCCAAGAGAGAACTTTACAAAAGAGCATAGGTCACTGATCATAACAACGAGGTAGTCCCAAACATTGCAAGCAGCACATTTGAATGAATGTTTGACTAGTTGAATCTGATGAATAGTGGTTTGATGAATGACTTTGCTCTGGACTCGTCAACCAGGCAAAACCTGAAATAAAACCCCTTTAGTCGTCTGAATTTGATTTTTGAGTTGCTGCACCAGATTGCTTGGTTTACTTTTCGTCATTTGCAGCCAAGTAGATATGGTAAATGTATATGTGGACACCTAGTCCCAACATGCTGTTTCCGGCTCGTAGGTCTTTTTATAAACACTTCCAAGAGGTCCCATGGTCCTTGGAATAAACATTTACCGGCAGCCTGTGTGTGTGTGTGTGTTGTTCTGCAGGGTTGCCCTGTCTCCCAGGTCCAGGGTGTCCTATCCCGGCTGCCAGCAGTGGCCCAGAAGTTTGCCAAGTTCTGGATCTGTCAGGCTCGCCTGATGGAGCGCGAGGGGCGCCTGGACGTCCTGCCCATGTTTGAGGAGGCCGTGAGAGTGGTGCTCGAGGTCAACCCCTCCCTCTCTCTCTCTCTCTCTCTCTCTCTCTCTCTCTCACCTCTCGCTCAACTCTCTGTGTCATGTCACTCCTTCTCTCTCATTCCTTTCCATGTTTGAGGTGGCCGTGAGAGTGGTGCTCGAGGTCAACCTCTCTCTCTCTCACCTCTCTCTCACCTCTCTGTGTCATATCACTCCTTCTCTCATTCCTTTCCATGTGTCACTCTGCCACTCCTACATCCTGCCTCCTACATCCTGCCTCCTATTTCACCCGTCAGACCTGTAAGATGTGGCCCAACACGCAAAATATTTTTCCCCCATTCTGTGTTTCTCTTATCATCCGATCTATGCGGGGCTTCATGTTTTTGCCTTTTTCCTCCGAGGTCGAAACTGAGGTGCATTTTCAGAGAGCCTCTCTTCCTAAAGAGTTCTATTGTCCGGGGGTCTCTTCCTTTCAACAACAAAAACCTGATCAACAAATATTTTATTGCTCAAGGGCATCTATTGTTATTGCAGTTGTTATTGGTTAACGGCGGCATCTGCCTTTCCAGAACTGCCTTTACATAACAGTCGACCCCAAGCGCTTCATGAGCTGTTAGGACTTACTTAAAACCGTTTCTGGGACTTCCAGACATCGCTCAGGGTGACGCGGTGAAGCGTGTCGCTCTTGGCTGGCTGGCGCACGGACGTCCTGACCTCGCTGTGCCTTCTCTCCCCCAGCCCGTGGACGAGCTGCGCGCCGTGGTGTTCGACATCCTGAGGAAGAAGGACGACGCCCAAGGTGACTGTCCAGCCCAGCCCACCTGGGGCTTCCCACAGCTGAGTCTGTTTATTATGAAACAATTTTCTCTATAGCCTGGCTGCCAGCCCAACTTATCCGCGCCCACAAAAACATTTGGTGGGGAAGTTGGGTCTGGAGGCGCTCGATTGCGGAAAAACTATATCCGAAACAGGAGCTGTTCCGACCAATTAAATTGTTAGGGCGGGCTTTATACGATGATGGACAGATGATCAACAGTAACGTAATCAACAACGTCACCAAAGAGCGCTTGGGTTGAATTTGTTTTCAATTTCATTTGTTTATGTCTATGGATATCTATGCCACCACGTCTCCCCAATGTGACGTCATCACCAAATTCAGCTAATATGCTAATGCTAACACAAAAACTGATCTTTAACACCATTTAGAGACACCATTTGGAGATTTTTTTTATGATATACAACTCTTGAGTGCTTCATGTACCCATACATCAACAGTGATGTTTAACCTGCAATATGGCCTTTAAGTCACGCTCAGAAATGTGTCATTTGCATATTCAAATCACTAAAAAATCGAGCCGGGGGAACGCCCCACCCACCCCCCGTGACACTGTCACCTTTTTGACTCTGAGGAGTTTGCAGGTCTGTGTATACATTGTAGTAAAATACCTGGGAGACACTTTGTCCTAGGCTTGACTAAGAATGATCTGTTACGATATACGTTTCCAAACAGGACATCTAAGACTGCTTTCTTTGTGCAGGAGTCATCAGATCTGCTGCTTGGCATCACGTTGGGTTGAGATTGCTTCTTTTTTTCTTTCCAATCTTTCCCAGCTCCCCCCTCTGAGAGGTGTGTGGAGGACGCCGGGACCCCACGGCAGGGCCTCAGCCCCTCCGAGAGCCCTGCGGACCCCATCAGCACCCCCAAGCCAGTCAGAGCCCTGATCCACGGAGACCAGGGAAGCTCCTCAGTGGTCAAGTACAAGATTACCGCCACTCCAGGGTACGTAGGGCGCTCTCCTTCGCCAGTTGTCCAAAATTCCCTATGCACACCCCCACTGCTGTTCAAGGATTGGGGTCCCAGCACAACTATATAAGGCTGTTGCCCTGTCGAGTGACCGTGTTCTCTGCCGGTTTGTCTGCAGTGGCTTCCGCAGCCAACAGAGGGAGCCAGCGCGCGTCAACGGCCATGAGCTCCGCTTCTTCACGCCCGTGCGGCGCTCAGTGAGGATCGAGAGGTCTTCCCTACACTACCCAGCAGCCCTTCAAGACCACGACCTCTGTGTGACCTCCTACCAAGACTTGGTCGTCAAGGAGGAGAAGGAAAGAATGGGGGAGGGGGAGGAGGGTGAAGGTGATGGCAGCTCCCCTCAGATGATCCCCACAGTGTATGTCTACAGGGAGAATGATGCCCTGCGAGATCAGGTTCACATGCAGCTCGTCTATGAAGAAGACTGATGGAGGGGGGGGGGGGGGGTAATAATTCTGGGAGGGCTATTGTGTGAGGATTTGTGATTTGAAAACTGTAACTATCAGACTATCTGACCATAATCTGTCTTTGTGGCAAAAATATGAATTTGTATGATTTTTTTCTCCTTTGTAATTGCAAACACCGTTTATCAACTGGAAGAGGCCTGTTGAAAGAAAAATGTGTTTATGTACATTAAACGTTGAGACAGCCAACTCTACAGTGTTTTCTTTACATTCCTACAGTGCTAGAATCAGCCCTCACGCTTGAGTTGTAAATATTTCCGACGCTTCCACCAGACTGAGTTATTTTTGCAAAACGGAAGCTAGCTAGCTTTAGCAAATAACGTGGCGTTATATATTAAATATACGTTTAAAAGAGATGTAAGTGGAAAGAATACCAGATATAACCCTTTGCCTCTACAGCCTCAAAACAATTACTATGAATGGAATAACTATGAACAGCAAAGCAACAGAATACCCTGCATTCACAGTTCAACTGCAAGCTGGTAATCGCTTTAAGCTTTATTAACCAAAACTTAAGGTACAGTAAGCTACAGCATCTGCATCAGTGCAGAACACAATATTTTACTGAGGCAAAATCGTAACATCGGTGGTGGAAGGAGTATTCAGATCCTTTAAGTACTAATACCACACACTAGTACTAATACCACTAACTCCCAAATTCGCTGATATATTGCCGATGCTAGCTGACAGTCCTCTTGCTGTGGATCTTGTCTTCGACTGGATGAAGATTCAGCAGTGTTTTTCTTTACATTCCTACAGTGCTAGAATCAGCCCTCACGCTTGAGTTCTAAATATTTCCGACGCTTCTACCAGAGTGAGTTATTTATAAAACCTTATCTAGACAGCATCAACTGATGCTTGAGTAAAACAGATTTTTCAATGCTGCTTACAAACCTATAAACTAAACGACTTTCGTTTGTAAGTAGCCTAATTATGTTAGCCTGGCTTCAGAAAGGCACTAAAAGAACGCGTGTAGCCAGACACGTCCACAGAGGTCCAAGTCCAACCAGAAACATCGGGTAGGCTACAAATCATGAGCTCAAAACTTGTTTAAATAAATACATTTATGTATGGCTGCGTGAACTAGGAGGGGGATGCAGCACCCCCTGACAGCGAGAATTTAAAATGATATGACTTTAAAATCCACCACTGCGGAATAGCCCCGCAGTAGCGGACTGGCCATCGGGAACACCGGGAGATGAATGACGATGGAAAACGAGGATAAGGAACGGAAGGGTGGGGCTGAAAAATAAAGAGAAAAAATACATAACTTTCACTAGACAAGGTTTGACCAAAACAGCCTATTTTTATATGAACCACAAGGCTCAAAAAACTATTTTGCGCTCCAATAAAGGCCAAAAAAGTTGGCCTTTGAGTATCGAATACCCAAACTAGCATCACATCAAACACAGATTATGCATGCATTAGCAGGCAGATGTTGTGGCATAGCTATACGGGGGCCGGTTCTGGTGGGCTGGTCGGGATAAAAGTCCAAGGCCTATTTTTACTCCCAGTCCGTCCCTGCCGCCCCGCAACATTAAGCCACCCCCTGATAAAATGTGTTCCCGAGACTATGCATTTATGTTGTTAATAAATAGGCTAACAATAAATTGTTGTTGTACCAGCAATCCTAGTTTTGTTTTTCACTGTAGAAATCTCAAATTCCATAATGATTTGCCAATGCAAGAGAGTACCGGCACCTTTTTTCTCCCCTTCAAGCACTGCACTAGTACTAATACCACTAACTCCCACATTTTCGGGATTAGTTTCAGGATATCTTGGTCACGTTGTTGTTTTAACCTTTGTATTTTGCCCCAAGTCACATCTACCCAATCACTTGCTTATTAAAAAAAGAAAACGTTTCTTATGGGCCAATTAGGGTCTTTATTTTCTTCCCGCTGAAGTACATTTAAAATGTATTAAAAAACAATCCGGCCAATCCAGGGCCCCCTGCACACGTGGGACGCTGCAGCCTAGTCAAGCCTGTCCGCGCCTGCGAGGGGGGTTTAACTTGCTTTCCAGTAGGCCAATGAATCTAATTTGGTTGTGTGGGTTGGTTTGCTAGAAGGGTGGAGCCACGGGATGTATAAAATTGATCTGCAACAGCGAACAGTTGCAACATACATCAAAGTACCTGGAGAAGTGAACGAACAGGGTGAAGAACCATGGATAAACATAAGTGAGTAGCAGGACAAGTACATTTTAAAGCACGCTCAGAGCAGTATAGGCTAACCTTTACTCTCCTTTTATATAAACATATTTTTTTCTAGTGTTCCTTTATACAGAAAAGGCATTGTCTGTATAACCTATCAACTTTTCAAGTCATTCGTATATGTAAATGTTGAATCTTTTGATGTTAAGCAAATTATTAATTTACCAACGCGTTGTTCAAATCTGAGACACGTTGATATCGTGTGTTTTATAATTGCTCTTTCGTTTCTGCAATCATATTTCATTGGACATTTTTAAGTAATGAAATTGTCATGTCGGTCTTGCAATACGAAGTATTGAGGGTTAGGGTTAGAGTGCTTTATTCTAAACTAATTTAAGGCAGAGCACTGAATCTCTTGGTAGGCTAATAATTTTCTCTTAACAGTATTTTACAAGATCAAAAGTAAGTAGTTTTTTTTTTTTGCAGTTCAAAGCCATTGGAACCAGTGCAAATGCACCTGGAGGACAAACAAAAGAGGTTTGCTGAGGTCAAAGATCACAGCATATTTTTCAAACAAGTCCAAGTGGACGAGACTCTGAAAGGTAATGAGGATGATGGATACTTTAAGTATTCCTTGAAATTCAAAAATGCGATTGACATTCTTAAACATTCTATATGTTTTCCAGTGAACGTCCACAGAAAACCGATGGGTACCACTGTTCATATGGCCTTCTCTTTCCGACATAGAAACATAATGTATGTTCTCGCTGTGGAGGACAACACTGTTAAGGTAAAAATGGTACCCTACCACCAACATAATCCATTACATGATTATGATGATCATTTTGATAGGCTATTATGCAAATTTGTGTAGTCTTGAATGTTTTATAATTTTTCTAAATCCTTATCAAAATGTTGGTAAATGCCAGCTGTAATCTCTCACAGGCAGCTGAGAATGTGAATAATTCCCCTTAAGTAAAAACGAGAAGCGTTCTCAATAGCCTACTTTACGTCTGACAAACCAGTACACCAGAGGCAGTGTGTATTCCTATCGTCTTCTGATCAGACTTCTTGTTGTGCTGCTTCCTAGTTGAAGGAGAAGAAGGAAACGATCCCCAGGGAATGCTTCCTGCAGTGGAAGTCGAAGAAGTTAGGGGAGTGGGGCATCCTGGAGTCTGTGGCCCACCCCAACAAGTTCCTGTACATTCAGAATGACACAGTCACCGTCAGCAGCGAGACCGAGCTAAATAAAGTGTCTCTGGACCATTGCCTCTTCAGATTACAATCTAGTCATTTAGCAGACACTCTTATCCAGAGTGACTTACAGTAAGTACAGGGACAAATCCCCGAGGCAAGTAGGGTGAAGTGGACACAATGTCTGATGAAACCTTCTGATTGAGACCTTTGCTGGTGCTGATAAGCCCTGACTTGAATTTGAAGAAACTATCCTGGAAAAAACTGCTCTTGTGAGTCATCACAATATTGCACACGTGGACCATATTATTATTTTTTTTTTTAAGCACAAATCGTGATTCCACAAACCCACTGTGAATGTATGTGAAGGGTGGGAAGAGAAGGTGGGCTACACTTACACACATACAGGACCGTGATGTTGGCACAGTGCAACTGACTGTTTATAGGTAGCCTTTTTATTGAAAGAAAAACATTAAAATCAGCAACAAAAAAAGCTAAAAAAACAGAAAGTTACAGTACATTTGATATTTTATGCCAAAATTGAGTTTACTTTCTCAACGAACAACTAGGCTACTACTACAATTTGTATCCAACATGTGCACCAAGGCTTGTTACTTTCAAACTGCGGGCTAATTAGATATTTGAAGAGCATTGCTCCCCTGTGGTCATGAGAAGTACTGCAGGTCAACTTGAAACTTGCTGTTATGTACCAAGATACTGTCAATATTCAAACTCGCTGAAAAGATATTTAAATTGGAAAGTACATTTAGTATCTGTTCCTCTGGTTAAAACGGCCTTGTAACATAATTTTTGGCTGGGAATCTACAGTATCTGTTGGTTGGTTTACAAACAACAGATACAAGCTTTTAAAAATGTGCGCTTGTTTTAAACTAATGCAAGCTATCAGACATGACAGTGAATTGTAAATTCCATTAACCAAACAGTTATTTCTATACAGTGAAATGTTTTTATTATAAAATGTTAAATGTGGCTGTGTGTGTTTCTATCAGTTTGTCTTGTCTTATGACAGCTACAGAATAGCTATGTTCTTTATCTTAGTTTTTTTCAACTGCTTGCATACAAAATCCTTGTCACACAATTTCTGAAACCTGACACTCAAACACCAGAACCACACATCAAATCTACAAAACCATATGCACATTTTTGGCATTTGACTCAGTTTTCAATTTCATGAAACACTTTTTGCAAAACACAACACACAATTCTCCACGTAAAACACAAAATTCTAACAGGAGGCATCTTGATTTCCTTTTTCAAACACAGCCAATCAAAACGCTATACTAATTCATCATTGCCTCAGACTAACTCTGCAAACACTGATTGCTTTACTCAACACAAACAAATCGAATAGGCCTATAAATAACTCTAATTTGAGTTGATTTACAGTGGTGGGTATAATTTGAACCTTTACTGTAGCAATTATAACAGGTATGTAACAATCTACTGTAATGTACACATGTTCTAATGTACACATAATAGCTGTTTCAGCACAACACACGGTATACTACACACAAACATATATGTTAGCACCCATGCGTCCTTTGACTGCAGTGCAATGCATGATTGGTCATAGCCTTCATTTATGTGTGTGTGTGTGTGTGTGTGTTGACACATCCGTTCACCCAAACGGAGAGTGCACATATGCAGGCATATCGGCTCTGCTGTGCACTTTCTCATCACATAGTAACACTGGCCAAATATAGCTCAGAAGATCCCCCATCCAATAACCTTTGGTTTCACCCCTCTCAAGCAAGGAGACACCAACCTGCCCTCACCCTCCTCTCTACCTCACCCTCTCCTCTCTACCTCACCTTCCTCTCTTCTTCCTCCTCCGTACCCTCCTTCCTGCTAACTCTTCTCCCCCTAGCCTGCGTCTCTCCATCTCTCATTCTCATACACCTCTCAATCTCTACCTAATATATCTCTGTTTTGATTCTTCCTCTTTCTCCCCTTTACCCTGCCCCCTCTGAGAGTAGTTTGGGACCTTTTCAGCATCCACAGTGTTGATTGGTAGGCTTGTTGCCATGGGCTGTGGGCAGATTAAAGCTGGCTGAATAGGAATATCCGGCATGTGAGTGAGTGAGATAGAGAAATAAGCGATTCCTCGCAGGTTAATGATATCATGTTTACTTTGTTGTTCATTGTTCAACAATCCTCTACCGTGGAATATTTGTTGAAAGTGTGACTGAGAGATGGTTTACTATGCTCACTGGGAGCGGAATGTCCTCTTGGTTTATGGGGTGTGCACTGAGTGTGAGAAGACTGTTTTCCTGGTGACTTGAATCGTTCCTTAGCTGCAGCGTAAAGAAAGGGATACACTCAGTCGGGTTGGTGTGTGTCATGTCCCCTACCCTTTCCAGTCACGGGGAGTCACGACTACAAAACCAAGTTGAATCGAGAGCACACGATGTGTGTCCCTGCGTCATACTTGGCTCTCTGCTCGTCTTCAAGGCGCGGTGTTCAGCCTGACTGTCAGACGCCTGTTCATTTACACTGACAACACAGTTAGTGTGCAGCCCTGACGAGACAACATGCATGGATCATGGGGTGTGATATGGATTTGTGTGTGTGTCACAGGCCACCTTAAAGCTACTCTACAAACCACCCTGACTCCACCCACACACACACACATACACCCTTCCTGTCCACTCCCCTGGGCTGGGTTTCCGGTGTGACAGTGGATTAGCAGCACTCTTATCTCAGCACCAGTCCAGCGTGACTTGGAACCCGCTCAAAATAATCCCTTCTATCACTGGCAGGACGCCCAGTGTGGCATTAGATGCCCTTGAGCTGTCCTCTCTCGTTTTTTTCCGCACTCACTCTCTCACTATTTGTCACACACCACTGAGAGGTCATCGGTGGGTTGCCTGTCATGGGGGAAAGGGAGGGTGTGTGTCTGTGTGTGGGGGGAGGTGAGGGGGCTATGGAGAGTGGAGGGATCCAGGGAACACGAGACCAGATCTCCCCACAGGGCAGCAGTGCTGGACGGCACATCCAGACACCAGGAAGAGGGGAGTGGTGAAACTCAGGCAGAGATCCTTGTTGCGCGGTCGATCGGAACAATGTCACACCACGTTTGGCCGAAACACCATCTATGGTTATGTGGCTGGTTGTGCGAAAGAAAACATAAGACATTAACGTGCTTAGTTGCATTGTATTGATAGTTCGCAAAAGATGCATGATAGTTGTTGTGAAACGTGTGGTAAAGACGCATGAAGTGGTTGCACGTGTGCATATTGCAATCACGTGGGTGAGGGTAGTAGAGCAGAAAAAACCTGCCTAATATGTAGTGGACGAGTCAGAGAAAGTTAAGCTAGAGAAAGTGAAGCTAGAGGAAGTTCCATGCGCCTGTACGATCTGTTTGTTCACAGTCTTAACAAATTTGACTGTTCTTTGCAGTCAAACCATTATCTTAGTACAACAGTTACACAGTTCAGGCTTTTTATTAGGTTACCGATTTCCACTTCTGGGTAAATCATTATTCTTGAGATTTATCTGCTTATTTCTTACCACATGTACGAACACGAAAACAAGGATTCCAACTTTTTGAAACAAAAAGTTAAATATACTGCTTATGAATGCTTGCAAATTAACGCCTGTATTTCATCCAGTCTCTTCCATCAATTCTGGACAGAATGCCACAGATGGTCCCCACCCTATACAAAAATGTCACTACAAGAGAATATATATAGTAATTGGGGTAAAGATGGCCTTTAACCTCCTTAGGTCATTTCAAGTTCACATCAGGTCATATAGTCCCTTGTCTTCTTCTCTCTTCTCGGTTCTAACATCACATGAGAATTGCATGGTATCAACCACATCTCCGATACTATCTAGACTATAAAATGTGCCTAGTCTGTGGAATACCTTTGATCTGTGCTCCAGGTCTGTTCCGCTAGTCCCCTCACCCTTCACCCTGACAGACGGTGACCAGCTGACACATTTGTAAGCAATCATGATCGAGACTGACAAAAAGGTTTTTCCTCAGCAAATCATTTTTATTTCTCATTGAAAGATACTTGGTAGAATATTACAGCAGAACACATGACGGAAACAGCTGCCATTTCACGTAACACAGAACAGGAACAAGGATGTTGTTCAAACGTGTGTATGTGTATAGCATATTTATATCAATAGAAAATAACTATTGCTCCCAGATCATATTTTTTATATTGTGTGAATGGCAAATACTCCTGTGTGCTGAGATGGTGGGAATTCTACAGGGTCGTACAGCAGGGTAAGGAGGGGCTGGGACGTTTATGGAAGTGTTTCAAGCCATGACACGTTGCAGGTCGGTAAGTAAACTTCTGAATCAATTTTTTCCTTGTCCGTTGCAAATTATGAAGGAAACTAAAAATAGGCGTAAAACTGATAAATACCAACAGCAATCAAAACAACAAAAGAAAGACAGCACAAGGCAGCCCCAGAGAAGGAGCAGGCATGCACACTTCATAATACTTCAAAAGATGTTTCTGTGTGGTCAGTTTTGCATCGCTACAGCAACTGAAAAAGTGGCCTGCCAGCTCGTGATGGAAGGAGGAATCGGACGAGGGTGAAGCTATTCTGTCAAATGAGGAAACATAATGACAATTATGGTGGCGGCTGCACAGGTGTTTAGTGACACTAAACACTTTAGTGGATCTAAACACACAATCAAAATACATGGTCACTTATTCTTGCAAAGAAGGAAATAAATGTTAGGATAAAAGAAAACATTAGAGAAAAAAAACCAGGTGATTTATCACCTCCAAAGGATTGCATCCAAGTTTAGTGTTTAAATAAGCCTTTTTTTGTTGTTGGCCTACTTATGTCAAAAATGTATTATAGATATATCTTAACATATTTGAATAGATTTATTTTTGCAAAATAATTCTATCTATACTTGATATTTAGTAAGTAATATATCTTCCAGTAGATTTAGTACAGCACCCTGCTTTGTGGGGTTATCTAAAAGCACCAATATTTTTTACAATCTGACTGAGTCTCAGTCATGAGATGGTCTGAGTTCACTGAGAACTGAATGGCACGTCCAAAGCTTGACGTTTAAGGACAGTCCTTTTTTGACTTAGCTTGATCCAAGCCCATTATCACGAGTGAAGCTTTTTCAGCAATAAAATCCCCAAACTAAAGCCTGGAGCAAGTCCTGGCTGTGGCAGCGCCCTCTCGAGGTAGACACTGGGTGAAACATCTCCCTCTGTTCGCACAGGGAAGGGGAAACAGGCTCAGGTCTCACTGTTGGACCCATAGATGGACCCGGATCAGCCCAGGGTGACCAAAGTATCTGACATGTGTCGTTCCAGTTCTGACAACTGCTGGAGCAGTGATGGTGACTGAGAAGAACACAGAACCAGACAGGAGGCCAGGCTGGTGGAGGCCAGGCAGGTGGAGGCCAGGCAGGTGGAGGCCAGGCAGGTGGAGGCCAGGCTGGGGTGTATCTTTAGAGGCTGCCCAGGGGCTACTGCCTTGCCCAATAACGTGCCCTGGTGGATGGGCTGGAATTTATGATGCTTCGCAGAACAAAACTAAATACAGTGGGCATCAACACAACCATAGGAGTCACTAGTAGGCAGATTAACCCAGAGCAACATCAGGGATGTGGAGCTGCACATCTCTTAGCTTTATACACACACATTTTCACACTTTCTTATCAAAGACATTTACATGGGTCAGGTCCAAGTGTATTTCTAAAGACTTTAAAATAGATAGCTCTATAAACGGGACCAGTATTCTACTGCTATTTTAGAATATATATAATGCATCGTTTGCTCGGTTAGATGAGTGAAATGGACAATATTTCACCAATGGGGAAATATCAGACAGCTTTTCGTGTCCCCTAAATAATGCAGTTTTCACTTGTTAAACTAAAATATCCTAATCTTTTTATATCACGATTCTCTTTAACAGAGAGTATTTCTCAGTCGAATATAGGCCTACTTTACTGAGGCTACTCCGTTGTTTTGTCGTAGGTTCGATTCGTCATGCACATAGTCGCTCCACTCTTCAAGCTTTGCGTCACGGTTTCATCTCGATTTTATAGCCGGCTTGATCAATCGTCGTCCACCTCTTCTCCCTCAGATTCTTCTCCTCCTCTGCGTTCGAACATTTTATCCCTGTGTCTGTCTTGAATCTCCTTCATCTCCTCGGCATAGCGGGAGAAGGCGCCTCCAAACTTGCCCCATGCTTTAAAGGGAATAGTAATAGAGTTTCTGTAGCTGGGCTTAACTTCGCTCACCCTCAAGAAAACTCCGTACTTGTTAGATCCGACGTCAAAGAAAAACCGTTTAGAGTCCACCATGATGGATGTTCCCTCCGGAAGCTCGCTGTAGCCCCCGGCACCCCCGCCGCCGGCCAGCTCCTCGTCATCACCGCCGTAATCATCTATCAACTTGGCCAAGGCATCGCGGAACTCTATTAAACCTTGTGCGGGAAGGGCGATGGTTTGTCCTGACTGCATACCACCAGGGATGCCACCTCCCCCGACTCCAAAACCAGGCCCACGGTTGACGGTTTGTCGGATCCTGAGAAACCTCCCTCGCTGGTTCTCCTTGAGATCGAGGTAGTATTTTCTGTTCTCTCTGACCAGGAACTCGCTCTTCAAGGCTCGCCTAGGCCCACTGTCATCCCCACCGGATGACTGAGCAATCTGCTCCGGGCTGCTAGGCCCAAGTTGGGCATAGTGCTCTATGAAATCTCCAAGGTAGTCACGGAACTCCGCCGCAACCGACATGGAAAGGGTCAGTCGACTTTTCGAACCCCCGGCGCCGACCTCGGCGATTTTGATGAACCTGCCTTTTGCGTTCTGCTTTACATCCAGATAGAAGCGTTTGTTCTGAATGTCCAGGCGCTTCGATGCCAACTCCTGCGTCTCTTGCTCTCTCTGGTAGTGCTGAAATCCACTGCTTCCACCCCCTCCACTTCCACCACCACCACCACCACCACCACTGCTGCCACCGCGCTCACTCCCACTGTCCCCATCCGCCATCTTCGCCACCAGCAGCCAGCTTCTCCGTCCTGCGTATCTGTGACCCTCCTGTGCTTACGCTACTCGCGAAGCTTCCGAGCGTTGAATACTGTACTATGATAGGCCACACCTAATGTCAATTACAACAGCAGATGGAAAAGCTGTCTTTTTACTGGTGTTTTTTCTTGCCATTCAAGTTAAACATGCCCTGCTGATTCGATACTTACTCTCCCTTGACGCTCTCTCAATAACTTTCCCACCTATCTGTAACTACTGTACTTGAAACAGTGCCTACATGTATTTAATACGGTACCGGGGGATATTGGGTCAAGATGTTTTGAACATTAACCACGTATAACTACCACATCTTTAATGGGAATAAACTCACCTTTAATAACACTTTCAGAAATCACAGATGACACAACTACATGGCTCTTTCATAGCATCAATCTTAATTTCTAAATACAAGTACACGTTTTAGACCCCCTGAATCTTCAAATCCCGCCTACTTGTTGGTCTCGTGCGCAAAAAAAGGACAAGCCAATTTTGAGGTGGGGGATGGGCAGATATTGTAGAAGAGGACAAACGATTGGCTAGCCAAAATATTCGAAGTAACAACAGTCATTCCTATTGGCTAATGTCCACTCGCGAGGGGTCGCAATGAGCAAAGATTTGCCAAAGGGTTTATTGTTACTCTCCGTTGGGAGCCGAAATTATTTGAGATCTCATCAGTTCTACAGTCGAGTAACAGGACGCTGAAATGGTATGACTATCTTGTGTGTTATATAATAGCTATTTCAGTTCAAATGTTTGTGTTCTGTGCGCGAATGTCTCACATTTTCAGCTGGCTTTTGGCACAAAAAAGGTACCTTGCTAGATGCTACCTAGCTTGCAAAATTGGCTGGCTAACATTAGCCAACTAGCAAGTTTTGCCAGAAGGCCTACTTACTATTTTAATGAAATGTTTAACCGTAATGCTCACGTTTTAGAAATGACTACGTATGCATTTAATATCATGGTGGGTTTGAAGGAAAATGTCCTGCGTTCAGGGAACGCTAGCTAGTTAGCTTGGCCGTGTCTCAAATTTAGCGGGTAAATGGAATCGCTTTTTTGGTACACTGATTTAAAGGCGGGCTAACTAGTTTACGGTGTTCAATCTGGTTGTAAACTATGGTAACCAGTCTAGTTGAGTTCTGCCGCGAGGCTCGAATGTCCGACCTAACCAACAATGTGTGATACTTTAATTTAAATCTAGCGTATTTGTCCAACACATGCGTTTTCTGTAGGTAAGAATCCCATCAGGACACCTTATTTAATTGATGTGCTTGTGCGGCTAACTTGGTCTCATCAAAATGAAGATGCATTTGTCCATAATAGAAATACCAGGAAGGTTTTCAGAGTTCAACACCTATAACCAACCTAAACCCCCTGAAAACGTACTTCATGGCGTGTTAAAATCAGCTGCTGCCGTCAGCAGTGACGGCAGATTGGCGGGAAAGGTGAACAGAAACGTTTGAATGCTTTTGAAATGACGGCTATAAGCCTATCAAACCAGCATGTCTTTCTCTAATGTGCGCAACTCGGGTGTATTTGATTATTTTACCCTTGTAAATGTGTGTGGGTCCATGCAATGAACAAGTTTGTCCAGTCCCTGTTTACTAAATGTCCACATGCTCTACTTTCAGGCTGGAGGTAAAGCAGGTAAGGACAGTGGCAAAGCCAAGGCAAAAGCTGTCTCACGTTCCCAGAGGGCTGGACTGCAGGTGAGAATGAAAGATCAGGGGCGGAGAATTCTTCCACTTGAAAACTGCCCACTCCTCCCTAACCCAGTCCCGTGTTTCCCCCTCCAGTTCCCAGTGGGCCGTATCCACAGGCACCTGAAGACCCGCACCACCAGCCACGGCCGTGTGGGAGCCACAGCAGCAGTGTACAGCGCCGCCATCCTCGAGTACCTCACCGCTGAGGTGAGACTGAGCTCTGCTTTTCTACTTTCATACAGAGCATGGTGGAACCATGCCGTTTATCCATATACGTTCATGCGTGATGTTACATATAATTGCAATGAATTGAAATCCTGTGAAACAAAAATGTTGATCGTGTTGCTCTGCTGGTTGCCAGGTGCTGGAGTTGGCGGGCAATGCCTCCAAAGATCTGAAGGTGAAACGTATCACACCCCGTCACTTGCAACTCGCCATCCGCGGTGACGAGGAGTTGGACTCTCTCATCAAGGCCACCATTGCAGGAGGCGGTGAGTTCACGCACTATCCCTTAAGATGCATGTGCTTCCCACTTCAAGGCTCAGGATTACATGTTACACATCCTTGTCTTTTGAGTCTTTTCAGAGCCATTGCATTCTCGTCTTAACGATTTGCTGTGGTTTGCAGGTGTAATCCCACACATTCACAAGTCCCTGATTGGGAAGAAGGGGCAGCAGAAGACTGCGTAGTCACCATGTTCAGCAAGACCATGAAGGCTTGTTGAGTCTCGGACCAGACCAGGAGGTTGTTTTTTTTAGTTTTTTTTTTATTGTTATTAATATTATAGCTAACAGAGCGAATGCTAGGTTTTGTGTTATTGTAATATTTCCCCAAAACTACAGAAAAAATGTCCTAGACAGGACACCAAAAACAACTAAAAACATTTGTATGTTATTTTAGATTGTAAGTCAGGGAAATCATAATTTGTCAAATTGTGATGGTGGATTTGTTTGATTGGCTGGGGAATCAGAAATGTTTTATACTGAAATGGAATTGTTAAACCATTTTTTTTATAAAAATCTGAATTGTTTGTGGTCTTTTTCATGCATAATCTCCACTTTCTGGTGACACAATTAGTTCCTTTTTCCCTTTTCCAGATCTTATGGATAGAGATATATACTGTCTTACAAGTCAGTACTACTACTACTACTACTCAGGACAGCCTAATAAACTGCTTTTGTGTGCTATTAGTATTTTTGTTGAGTAATTAAATCCCCCACATTAAGCAGGCCCTTTCTGCTGTGGTATTAGTCTGATAAAGGAAGACTCGGTAACATTACATGTGCAAGTTTATGCCCCTCCAGCACCACATGGAGAGTTCTGCTAAGGACAACTGCCATCAATAAGCTCTCAAGTGAGTGAAGAGACTGGAGCATGATGCAAAATGGGGCAGGCAATAGATTTGGAGTTTGTCTTCATTGACAATGATCATTTTTGGCCGCATGTACTTGAGTAGATACATTTCATGAGATTAAAGTATTGGAACTTTTTGGTTATCAAGTTTCTTTTCTTTTAGTTACATGGAGATGGTGTCTGGATACATAACTTATACTTCACCAGCAGGGGGCACTTGTGTTATGCGGTTAGGAAGTGCAACCTGTTCTACCGAAGGGGTCCTTAGGTGAAATGTATTTGTAAACTGCCAATTCTGTTAAGAATCATAGGAGACTGAGAGTAATTTCTTTTTATTCATCTGATGAAGCAATTTTGAGATCAGCAAGCACAAAATACACATCCACATATAGCATACTATGTAGTAACAAGGCACATACCGAGGTTGAAACTCAATCCAAATCCAATGTTGTGAGAAAATCCCATACCACTCCTTATCCAACAACTGCATCCATCACCCACAATCAATAACATCAAAAGCATAATTTACTGCAGGTAGAAGCTGCTGACCATAAATGAGTATTGCTACAATCTCAGCCGTTTAATTTATATTTGATAGCATAGCTTCCCATCAAGGGTACTCATATCTTGCTTTATAGACAATCAAAAGTGCCCTCTCTGTCCTCCCCAGTCTTTTGCATATTTATCTTGAGGTGAAGTGGGTTTACTGTCTCGGCAAGATCTTTTCGAAAACATTAGCATCTTACACCAGACGTGGGATGCGTTTCCACTCGAAAACAATGAGAACATTGCAAAACGATTATTTTCCATCCTCAATTTCCACACACTGATGAAACATTTTCACCTGAAAGCAAAACATTACCAGACAGTTTTATGATGGATTTACACTGCTGTGTATACAAACCAGTATTTTTGTCCTCAAAATCATAAAGCATTATGACTTGTCGGCTGGCTGATGGTTCTGGCAGATGGTTCTGTTCTTGATCTCACTGGTCCTGGCTGATCTGGTGGTATAAATTGGACTTACATTTTCACATTGTTGGTTGTAAACTGAATAAGATCAATTACATATTAATATAATCTAACACATAATCTAACAGGGAGTCAGGTGGCTGAGTCGTTAGGGAATCGGGCTAGTAATCTGAAGGTTGCCAGTTCAATTCCGGCCGTGCCAAACTGACATTGTGTCCTTGGGCAAGGAACTTCACCCTACTTGCCTCGGCAGAATTCTCTGGATGTCTGGGCAAAAGCTCTGGATAAGTGCACCGTTCCTGGATGTACTGCAATACCAGGTTAATGCGTGGAATGTACGGAGCAAGTCAGGTTCATACAGCTTCCCCACAAGGAGTACAGGACAAAAGCCCCACAAGGGGGCGCACATTACAATTACCCCTAGAGGGTTTACAAGTGGAAGTCCGAGTTTGGGAGGTCCATCCAGGCTTTCGCCCCGATGGCTCCGTCCTCTCCATCCGGTCGTCCTCGGTGGTTGTCGAGCGCCTGGCCCTCTGCCCTCGGTCGCGACATATATCGCATAATAAAAAACATCACATTTAAACACAAGTATCGTTGATAATGGCGTATGCAAATATGTTAAACTAACAATTTAGTAGCCTACATTAGTTTCCAACTAGTAGGATCAACTTCCTGGTCACATGACTTGGAAAATAAAATAAACCAAAAGAGTACGTCTTATCACTTGTATAAAAAAAAAACACAACAGATAAATAACAAAAAGGTAAAAGTGTTACGTTTCTTCACATTCTGAAATAGCAATTAGGCCATATTTGGAAAAGTCAACAAAGTCCAATGAACCTACAATAACATTGCCTAAGAGCAAAATGTGCATCAATGTCGTCATTTAGCGGTAAAACGTTTCTCCTACGCCTTAGCAGGAGTAAGCATAGCAATGTAAATGACCTGTGCTTTCACAATAACCACACAGCATGGCATGTACTGTGGACTACTATCAATCATAAGGACTTGGGCTGGTTGCAACTCGTAATTCCTTCTCGCATCTTGGCTAGGTCACAACTAACGCTACACAGGCTAGCACACTGTTGGCCTTCTGAAATTCCAACATGGGAAGCCCTAGCCCATAGTGGTCTTCAATCCTCCTACTTCTCACAGCCCACTGTCCTGCATGTTTCCTTGGTCCACACCTGAGTCAAATTAATAGTCTTTACCAGGTTTCTGCTCAACTAGTTAGATAACAATTTATTAATCTGAATTATAGCTAGTTGTGTTGGAGCAGAGAAACATCTCAAACATGCAGGGCCTGAGGTTCAGGGTTGAGAGCGACTGCCCTAAACACGACCTAATGCCACGAACACACTTTTTGAAAAGTAAATGCAAATGTAACTAACAGTTGTTTTACTCAGTATTCAAATTAAATCGTAGGCTACTCACCAAAGTGTTTAAAACTTTCGAAAATAAACTTGCCAAAGGTGTTCTTTCAAAATACCAGTTACAGTACTTTAACAGAGTTATAAATACACGCCAACTTGTTCAGTAGCCATCGCCTTGGCATCTGATGGAGGCGATCCTTCGAAACTTTTGTCTCCAGAATATAATTATGTTAGATGGTGCTGCCACATATTCTACAATAACAAATCCCATGGCAGCTTACACTTCCACATTCCAGTTCAAACATTTTTTTCCCAACTGTTCAACTTTATTACCCACAGGATGTGAAGACCTTCAAACCAAATATGGTGTGATGAGTTAATCCCAGCTCAGAGTCCACTCACTCAGCTATCCACAGGGACAACATGAAAGATATGGCTGCCTTGCATCTTCAAAGGTAAGGAATCATTTGTTTTTTTTCTCATGTCTGTCTCTTACTGTACATCTCTCCCTTTCTCATCTCTCTCTTGCCCTCCTCTCTCTCCGCCTCCCTCCCTCTCTCCTTCTCTATCTCCTCCCTTTCCTCTCTCATTGTCTATCCTCCCCTTTCTGCCTGTCTTTCCCTCTACCCTTTCTCCATGTCTTCTCTCTACGTCCTAACTAAGTCCCAGTTTTATTAAAAAGTATATTCTGTATATTTTACAATGCAAGTGTCAAATCAAATTGTACCCTATCTGTAGATCTGCCATTCCCTTTGTCTTCTAGACTCTGAAGCTCAAGTTACCATAGGGTTTAGCCGTGTGTTTCATGTCTGAGACCAGCTGTGAGTCTGTTTCTTGCCTTAGTGCCACCATGGATAATCAGTCCACAAACAATTCAAGAATTGGGAGAGCAAGAGAAGATTTAATATTTACAGATCAAAATATAGAAAAGTGATAGTACTCATCTTTATTGCCTTAAACTGTGTGTAGAGTATGTATAAGGGGGACATATGTGCTGATGGTAGCACAATGTGACTGTACAGGGATATCGCCCATACACAGGCATGCACACTGTGGCGACAGACTCCTACACAGCCACACAGTGGACTGGATGGAGGGGTAGAGGAGAGGAGATGGATTGAGTCGATCAGTGTTGGATGTCTGCTCCAGGATACCGCACTTTACCTCTCAATACCTTCATTCCACAAGTAAAAGCAATTCTTTCATTTACATTACATTTATTCATTTAGCAGACACTACATGATCCATTTGATCCAAAGCGACTTCCAAGAGAGAGCTTTACAAAGTGCATAGGTCCCTGATAATAACAACAACCAAAAACATTGCGGGTAGCCAAAACATGAAGCAGAAGCACAAATTGTGAACCAAAATAAGTGTCAAAGGGATCAACCATAAGAGCATGTAGTTAAACAAGTTACAATTAAACAACAGATGCTTTAGATGCTAAGGCAGTACAACTGGTCACAATTGCCACAATTTAAAACCATAGCACTGCTCTGACGCACATTACAAGGTCAGATGATTTAAAGATGTAACAAAGGAAACATGGTCAAAGAGTTTGAACTAAAAATCCTGTTTATTAAATCCAGATATACATTTATCAACTTTGAGACCCATATAGCTTCACAGTGAATTAGCAACCAGATGAGCAACCACATGGGCAACCACATGGGCACCCAAATCTCACTTTGTAATCAAGACAAGGTTTGCCTTTCTGATCCTGATTGCGGCAGACGAAGCCCTGGGTTGGATTGTAGCTGGAAAATAAGGCATAAGATCAATACAGTACAGTCCATGACATGACATCCTCAAAAAGCAATTGAGAACGATTGTTAGTAAAAACCTTGGTTAAATGATAATCTGTGATATCCATGTCCATGTCTGTAACATTATGGTAAGGAAACTTCTGGCCAGAGCTTTTTAATTTTTCTCAATGAAATCCAAAACACAGGAATAAATCGCCCAAATGTATTGAGTCTTTCAGAATAAAAAGCTAAACTTCTCACTTAAGGACTATTTTAATGGGTAGTAAGGAACGGTTATACGTACTTGAAGAAATTCTGCCCCCATGCGTTAACGCAATCTCGTTTTACGCAACAAAAAACACAGTTTCTTTTTTACCCTGGGAATCACCTATCATCACATGATTCCGACCAGAGCCTTAAAACAGAGCCTGTTAAAGGAGAGCCTTGCCACTCCCTATTAAACCCCATTGTACCGAATTTGGCTGCAGTTCCACCAGAGTTCCACTGGGGGTGATCGCGAGCGAATGCATGTTGAATGGGAGTCTATGGAGCTAAACGGCTAAATTTGTCTCTTTCGCCTGATTGTCGTTGAAAAATATCCGATTTGATTGTAGTTTGTGCATGTTCAACATGGATTATAGGTCTAAAATTGAATGAACGAGTACTTATGTCCTTTTGATTTCTTACATGGTGAGTCGTTGTTGCCCATAACACGCTAGCATTCTGCTACTGAATGCTGATTGGTTAGTAAAGGACTGATACGACCAGAGCTCCCTCTTGATGGCATCCGAAGCGGAATCAGAATGTCGGAGCATTAGTAACATTAGCAACGACATTAGCAAGCCAAAACTCTTTCAAGCATGTGTATTGACAGGGAGAGCCTAACCTGTCAGCTGTGTTGTCGATGCCCTGAGAGAAAAAAGTAAGTGACCAGAGCTTGCCGTCAAGCAGTAGCTCTGGTCGTACGATGTGTATGACGTCAATGACATTTTCAAAAGCTTTTTAGAACAGAAAGGCGACTTTAAAACAATCTAACAGCCAGCAGTGTGTATTTTTTTTGCCTCCCGTTTCGAATTCAGAATTCAAATTACTAGACAAAAAATGATATCCTGAGAAAAGTGGATTTTGAGGGGTACCGCTCCATAGACCTCCATTCATTCTGCACTCGCTCGTTAGCGCCCTCTCACATGGAACTTCAACCAGTTCAGAACCCGGAAGTTTCCCGAGAGTGGCAGTTCTCTCTATATTAGACATTCTCTGAAGATAGTGTGGCTCATTTGTTACTCAATTCCCATGATGCAAAGCGGTAAATAGTGTTAAAATGTGCTGATAAGTTTGCTGTTTGTTCGAAATACAAATGTAACTTAATGAATTTCGTTTCTTAAATGTGTCTGCTTAGAATGTACTGTTTTGTTGCGTGGTAATTGTCATTGTTGTGCTGATTTACCATTGTAACCATGAGTTAAGTGACTGTTACATTTGATAAGAACTGCTGGATTCATGTGTACTAAATTTTTAAAGAAGGAATAGCTTTCCTTCTACTATGAATCTGCAGGGAAATGTTGTTAAGGTCCTGTTTTCGCCACGTGGTTTAGATCTGAGGCTTTGAGGGGCCCCTAAGCATTTTAATACATTAATAAGTAATAGTAAAATTAAATTTAGAATTAACTTCTTTAAGTACTTACATTAATGAAAGTGCACTTAAAAGGATTGTAAAGTATACTTTATAACTCTTAAGGAAGTATACTTCATGAACTGAAAGTGCACGACACAGGTTACTTTAGAGTATTCCAAAGTATACTTTGAAGTACTTGAGGAAGTATACTTCATGAACTGAAAGTGCACAACACAGGATAGTGACACTGAATACTTTGCAGTATTCAAAAGTAAACCTTGAAATACACTATAAGTGTACTTTAAAGTGTACTAAATGACCTAAAAAGTGGGCCAATTCAGTTTACTTAGTACAAAAAAAGTATATAAATAAGTACACTGCTAGTATACTTTAAGTAACATGATAATAGTATACTTTTTATACTAACTATACTTACAAAATAAACTTGAAGTATACTTCTTTTTTGTAAGGGAGGCTATGAGACAAATGTCTTAATGTATTTTATATTCCAGAATAAGTCTAATTTTGTGGATGTTTATTTTACAGCAGTATAGTTAATGTGAATGTAAAGTGAATATAACTCCCTCACAATTTAAGTTGTGTTTTCCATCTGAACTTGTCATTTGGACATTATCATCCAGTTAGGCCTATCTGAAGTTAAGTACACCCTTTTAATGTTATTTTCACAAAAAATCATTTATTGGGGTAACATTTTAACAGATCAAATAGATTGAATCATTTGAATCATTAATCGCAATTAATCTTATGAAATAATGTAATTAATCTATAGTTAAATATTGTAATTTGACAGCTATAGTAATAAGGAACGGTTGTACATACGTGAGGAAATTCTGCCCCCAGGCAGGGGCGTTGGTTCCCAAGACAACGCTCTCTATGTAGAGGGGTTTAGCACAGATGACTCCAGGGTTCTTTTCACGGAGCATACTAAGCGTTTCCCAGTCCCCTGTCCCACAAGGGTCGTCACGATCAAACCACTTGGTCCAGCACACTGTTGAAGAACACACAGTTGATGAAAACATTTGGAAAACAACCCAAATAATCGTCTGTTCTGAACAGACCTCAAACCCAATCATGTGTTCATTTTCTAGTGGAAAGGCAAGACGGTTACCTCCTGATGATGCACAAAATGGTGGGTGGCAGCTGAACCGGACACGGTAGTCGTAACAGCGTGGTTTGTGCGGAAGCTGGTCTGCGTTTTTACAGACAAAGCCTGTGTTTGTGTCCATTCTGAACAAATCAAAACCACAGAAGCTATACATTAGAGGGAGGGACTACAATAACATCTAGGTGAAATGAATAAGTAAGTCCAAAGCTTAGACTCAAACCATCATTGCCATCTTCACCAACTCAGGAATATGGTTTAATGTGACGGTGAGAAAAAAATGATGAAATTGAAACATGTATCTCATTCGCTAGGCAAATTAAAACCTGCTAGTCTCACGCCGCAATAATATTCCCAGTAGGGAGACTCCCTCCACTGGTAGTGGTGACCTCTATCTGTACAGGATGGGGACAGATCTTTCCGGGGTTCTCTGAGCGGAGCTTCACAAGGGTCTCATAGTCTCCAGACCCAGTGGGGTTGTCCCTGTCAAACCACTCCGTCCAGCACTCTGCATTTCCACACAGAAAAGATAGGAGGATCGGAGAGAATGAGTTTCCTTGTATTCAACAACATGGCATGTCCACATCGGTTATGAAAAGAAACAAGATGTACTCACTGATGTTCGTAAAGTCAGGCAAGGGAGCTGCCGAGCAAAAGAAAAGCCAATTAAAGTTGGTGTACCAGACACAAGTTAGCATTATCAGTGTACCATGTAAGTGTGCTTAAGTGTTACTTGGTTTTATGGGGTCGATAGGATGGTGTGGATGGTGTGGATGGTGTGGATGGTCTGGACGGTGTGGATGGTCTGGATGGTGTGGATGGTCTGGATGGTCTGGATGGTGTGGATGGTCTGGACGGTGTGGATGGTGTGGATGGTCTGGATGGTGTGGATGGTGTGGATGGTCTGGATGGTGTGGATGGTCTGGACGTTGTGGATGGTGTGGATGGTCTGGACTGTGTGGATGGTGTGGATCGTCTGGATCGTCTGGGTCGTCTGAATCCATTAAGATCCGAAAGAAAAAAATATTTCTTTACCTCACCATAAATTTTGCTAAAACATGTTGTATATATAGGGTATGATATGAGAGGATTTAGAATCTTACTTACGCTTAAGGTCTTTAGGGGTCACTGATAACAAAAGGCAGAAAAAGCATAACATTTTGGGATGTGCAACTGTCATGACTAGATTGTGATTATCTTGAGTTTCTTCTCGTTACATTCTTTTAGTGTAACGAGAAGTAGCAGTACTGATAATGCCAACATTCATGATTATTCCAATAAAAAAGGCTCACCAGAGCTCACAAGCAGTCCTGAGACCAAAGCAAAGACCAGCTGAAAGAGAAATAACAAAACCTATAGCTCATGCACAAGTCAACTATATGGTTCAGGGTTATCAATGGGTTAAAAAAACAATGACATCAAACTGTACCAAATGGATCATGTTGGCCTGCGGCAACATGTAGTTGCACCTCTTAGTTGAGTTGAAAAACTCACCAATCTGAAAGAAAATTATTTCCACATATGCCATTAAACTAGTTATTACCACTATATCAAGATCCTTTACATGATTTAAAAGCATTTTGGACACGTTCAAGCTGTCACAAATGTGGTCAAAACTGCTCACCAAATAAGGGGAAGGTGAGCCTGCTGTTCTCTCTGTGTTTGAAGTGTCAGTCGATGCCCTTTTATATTGCCCCTGTGAATGTCATGGTGTGGAATGGAGAGGGTCACAAGCTTCTGATTAATCAGACAACTAGAGCACAGGAGAGTTTTTTGTCCATTTCAACTTGTGGGACCAAGCTGGGGCCAGTTGTACTGTTAGAGGGGCCAGTTACATTATTGTTGGAATATAGCTTTCTTCACTGCATTTCAGGCATTAACATGGAAAAGAACAAGTTAACAATGACTCAGAATCTACATTCTATGATCCCCACAAGGGGGTCCAAGCTCGTTCTCACAGGGGCACTGGCCCCCTCCGCCCTCCATATATAACGAGTGGTGATTTCAGAAGATGAGGTGCCTTTTGGCACGGGTAATTCCATACATCAGAACTATTAAAATTCGAAGCTGAGGCTTTACGAAACACTCAAAAAAGATTTACTCAACAGTGACATTTGCTGGCAACCACAGAAACAGCAGATAAGTAATCATCTTGAAAGCGTTTCTTCAAGGGGTGTCTGTGGCTGAGCTGTAAAGTGGTGTTTCTGTTGTCAGGGTTTGAGTCACACATACTGCATGTTTCTAGTGAATGTGGAGATGGTATTCCGCAGAACAAAAAGTCTGAATACAATAATATCACAAATGAAAATGCACAGACCTTGAACGTTCATCACACGTAGCCTATATGAAATCCTTTCACCATCCCTGGTGGCTGAGATGTGGTTACTCTGCGATGTGGCTTGAGTGACGACCAAAATACTATATTACAGACTTTTGACAGAAAGACTGATATGCTTTGAATTAGAAATATGCTACATTGCTGTGGGAAGGTATTGAGCTTTGCTGTAATTACTGTGTAAATGTTGTAGGCCCAGCTATTGAGGGGTAAAATAGTAAGATCTGGCATGGTGGTTGGAAATGGATTGAGGAAAACAACTGTTTGCTTGATAACAAAGTCAAGGCCACTAAAGGTTGCCCTGACCATGTTCCACCTCAACCTGCACAATGTGGTCCAACTGCATGCACCCTCTAATACTAAAGTTCTGCTGCAAATGACTAGTTAAATATAGGACAGAACACACGCTGGGTTAATCTAACCCAGCAAGATGGGTTAATCATTTAACACAACAAATTGTGTTGATCCTTCAAGCCAAATATTGGTTAATGTTGACCAGGAGAAATGCTGGGTAATGTGACCTCATAGGCCTAAATGGGTTATTATTGATGTTTTATTACAATCATCTAAATCTGTATACATGTTATTGAAATGTACTGTAAGTAAAATAACTTGGATATGTATATCTTATCGAAAATAGTTAAACATTTTTGTTGTTGTTAAATAAATGGAATAAAACAAAAGCTGGCTTTTCATTGGCGTAGCTGCTAAGTAGTCCCACTTGCGATTCAGAGGTCCAGGGATCGAGTACTACCCACAGGATGTGAAGACCTTCCAACCAAATATGGTGTGATGAGTTCATCCCAGCTCTGAGTACGTCTGCTCAACTATCCACAGGGATCAACATGAAAGACATGGCTGCCTTGCATCATCGAATGTAAGGAATCATTAGTTTTTTCATGTCTGTCTCTTACTGTACATCTCTCCCTTTCTCATCTTTCTCTTTCCCTCCTCCTATCTCTGCCTCCCTCCCGCTCTCCTTCTCTCTCTATCTCCCCCCTTTCTTCTCTCCCTGTCTATCCCCCTCTCTGCCTGTCTTTCTCTCTTTCCCTGTCTCTATACTTCCGAACTAAGAAAATGATCTCCCTGTTATGTAAGTTATCTAAGTGAATAACTTAAGCCCTACTGCTGCTAACCCTAAAACAATGGCTATGATGGAGAACAAGTAGGTCCCAGTTTTAATAAAAGCATACAACTTGGTAAAACTGTATATTTTACTATGTAAGTATCATAATCAAAATGTACCCTATCTGTAGATCTGCCATTCCCTTTGTCTTCTAGGCTCTGAAGCTCAAGTTACCATAGGGTTTGGCAGTGTGTTTTATGTCTGAGACCAGCTGTGAGTCTGTTTCTTGCATTGAGAGTGCCACCATGGATAATCAGTCCATAAACAGTTCAACAATTAGGAGAGCAAGAGAAGATCTAATATTTACAGATCAAAATATACTGAAGTGATAGTACTCATCTTTATTGACTTAAACTGTGTGTAGAGTATGTATAAGGGGGACATAAGTGCTGATGGTAGCACAATGTGACTGTGCAGGGATATTGGCCATACGCAGGCATGCACACTGTGGCAATTCAATTTCAATTTATTTTATCAAGAGGGACAGTGTACATAAATGAACATTAACATTAAAACAGGTGACAGACTCCTACGCAGCCACACAGTGGACTGGATGGAGGGGTAGAGGAGATGGATGAAGTCGATCAGTGTTTGTTGTCTGCTCCAGGATACCGCACATTACCTCTCAATACCTTCATTCCACAAGTAAAAGCAATTCTTTCAAATGCTAAGGTGGTCCAACTGGTCACAATTGCCACAATTTAAAACCATAGCACTGCTCTGACGCACATTACAAACTCAGATGATTTGAAGATGGAACAAAGGAAACATGGTCAAAGAGTTTGAACTAAGAAACCTGTTTATGAAGTCCAGATTTCCATTTATCAACTTTGAGACCCATATAGCTTCACAGTGAATTAGCAACCAGATGAGCAACCACATGGGCAACCACATGGACACGCAAATCTCACTTTGTAATCCAGACAATGTTTGCCTTTCTGATCCTGATTGCGGCAGACGAAGCCCTGGGTTGGATTGTAGCTGGAAAATAACGCATAGGATCAATACAGTACAGTCCATGACATGACATCCTCAAAAAGCAATTGAGAACAATTGTTTGTAAAAAACTTTTTAAAATTAGAATCTTTGATCTCCATACTGTAACATTATGGTAAGGAAACTTCTGGCCAGAGCTTTTTAATTTTTCTCAATGAAATCCAAAACACAGGAATAAATCGCCCAAATGTATTGAGTCTTCCAGAATAAAAAGCTAAACTTCTCACTTAAGGACTATTTTAATGGGTAGTAAGGAACGGTTGTACATACTTGAAGAAATTCTGGCCCCAGGCAGGGGCGTTGGTTCCCACGACGACGCTCTCTATGTAGAGGGGTTTAGCACAGATGACTCCAGGGTTCTCTTGATGGAGCAAGCTAAGGGATTCCCAGTCCCCTGTCCCACTAGGGTCGTCACGATCAAACCACTTGGTCCAGCACACTGGTGAAGACCAACACAGTTGATGAAAACATTTGGAAAACAACCCAAATAATCGTCTCTTCTGAACAGACCTCAAACCCAATCCTGTGTTCATTTTCTAGTGGAAAGGCAAGACGGTTACCTCCTGATGATGCACAAAATGGTGGGTGGCAGCTGAACCGGACACGGTAGTCGTAACAGCGTGGTTTGTGCGGAAGCTG
The DNA here is from genome assembly GCF_054491055.1 of Hypomesus nipponensis. Lineage (NCBI taxonomy): Eukaryota > Metazoa > Chordata > Actinopteri > Osmeriformes > Osmeridae > Hypomesus > Hypomesus nipponensis. Next base: position 6,924,232 of record NC_140388.1, on the reverse strand, counting down.
GTCTGCATTTTTACAGACAAAGCCTGTGATTGTGTCCATTCTGAACAAATCAAAACCACAGAAGGTATACATTAGAGGGAGGGACTACAATAACATCTAGGTGAAATGACCAAAGTAAATCCAAAGCTTAGAGTAGGTCACCAGCTCATGAATACACTCAGCTAGTTCAGGCAGGGCAATCAGGCAGTGTGTGTCATCCATTTGTCGGGACCTAAGGCGTCCTACTCCACCTTCCCTTCCTCCGCCCACTACTACACCCATGTTAGCAGCGCATCGCCATTGGGCCATGTCTGATAAGGCATCTTTTTAAAGACGAAAAGATACACACACACTAACCCCGGTTGTTGTATGATCAGTGCTGCTGCCGCCATCCACCATCCCCTTCTCCCCCTGGCTGTCTGTATGTTCTATCCATCAGGGGTATTATATCTCTATTGCACCCTGCCTCATATGTCATGTATGTATGTGTGCATCGAGGAGACAGGGTGTGCTTCCCTCAGATCATCCTCTCTGCCAAAGTTAAATCTACATGTCCCTGTCATAACAATAAATGCTCAAATCTAATACTTGATTGTCTTGACTGACCTATGGTTTAATGTGATGGTGAGAAAAAAATTATGATATCTAAACATTTGTATCTCATTCGCTAGGCAAATTAAAACCTGCTACACTCACGCCGCAATAACATTCCCAGTAGGGAGACTCCCTCCACTGGTAGTGGTGACCTCTATCTGTACAGGATGGGGACAGATCTTTCCGGGGTTCTCTGAGCGGAGCTGTGCAAGGGTCTCATAGTCTCCAGTCCCAGAGGGGTCGTCCCTGTCAAACCACTCCGTCCAACATTCTGCGTTTCCACACAGAAAAGATAGGAGAATCGGAGAGAATGAGTTTCCTTGTATTCAACAACATGGCATGTCCACATCGGTTATGAAAAGAAACAAGATGTACTCACTGATGTTCGTAAAGTCAGGCAAGGGAGCTGCCGAGCAAAAGAAAAGCCAATTAAAGTTGGTGTGCCAGACACAAGTTAACATTATCAGTGTACCATGTAAGTGTGCTTAAATAAGTGTTACCTGGTTTAGGCTCGATAGGATGGTGTGGACAGTCTGGTTGGTCTGGATGCTTCGGATGGTGTGGATGGTGTGGACAGTCTGGATGGTCTGGATGCTTCGGATGGTGTGGATGGTGTGGATGGTGTGGATGGTGTGGATGGTCTGGATCGTGTGGAGGGGGTGGATGGTGTGGATGCTGTGAATGGTGTGGATGGTGTGGATGGGGGGGATGGTCTGGATCGTGTGGATGGGGTGGATGGTCTGGATCGTGTGGATGGGGTGGAGGGGGTGGATGGTGTGGAGGGGGTGGATGGTGTGGAGGGGGTGGATGGGGTGGATGGTGTGGATGGTGTGGATGTTTTGGATGGTCCGGATGGTCTGGACGCTTTGAATCTGTTAAGATGCAAAAGAAAAAAATATTTCTTTACCTCACCATCAATCTTTCTAACAAAAAACATATGTTGTTAATATAGGGTATGATATGAGAGGATTGAGAATTGTACTTACTTTTAAGGTCTTGAGGGGTCACTGATAACAAAATGCAAAAAAACATAACATTACGGGATGTGCATCAGCCATGACTAGATTGTGATTATGTGGAGTTTCTTCTCGATACATGCTTTTAGTTTAAATCAAACTACTGATGATGCTAACATTCATGATTATTCCAATAAAAAAGGCTCACCAGAGCTCACAAGCAGTCCTGAGACCAAAGCAAAGACCAGCTGAAAGAGAAATAACAAAACCTATAGCTCATGCACAAGTCAACTATTTGGTTCAGGGTTATCAATGGGTTAAAAAAACAATGACATCAAACTGTACCAAATGGATCATGTTGGCGTGCGGCAACATGTAGTTGCACCTCTTAGTTGAGTTGAAAAACTCACCAATCTGAAAGAAAGCATTTCCACACATACCGTTAAACTAATTATTACCACTATATCAAGATCCTTTACATGATTTAAAGCATTTTGGACACGTTCAAGCTGTTACAAATGTGGTCAAAACTGCTCACCAAATAAGGGGAAGGTGAGCCTGCTGTTCTTTCTGTGTTTGAAGTGTCAGTCGATGCCTTTTTATATTGCCCCTGTGAATGTCATGGTGTGGAATGGAGAGGGTCACAAGCTTCTGATTAATCAGACAACTAGAGCACAGAAGAATTTTTAGTTGGTTTCAACTTGTGGGACCAAGCTGGGGCCAGTTGTACTGTTAGAGGGGCCAGTTACATTATTGTTGGAATATAGTTTTCTTCACTGCCTTGCAGGCATTAACATGGAAAAGACCAAGTTAACAATGATTCAGAATCTACATTGATAGGGACCACGGGGGGGTCCAAGCTTGTTGTCACAGGGGCACTTCAACCCCTTTGGTTACTCTGCAATGTGGCTGGTAAAAACAGTCCGTTCCTTGAGTGACGACCGAAATACCATAGAACTACACACTTGTGACAGAAAGACTGATATGCTTGGAATTAGAAATGTGCTACATTTGCTGTAATTACTGTGTAAATGTTGTAGGCCCAGCTATTGAGGGATAAAATAATAAGATCTGGCATGGTGGTTGGAAACGGATTGAGTAAAACAATGTTTGCTTCATAACAAAGTCAAGGCCACTAAAGGTTGCCCTGACCATGTTCCACCTCGACCTGCACGATGTGTTCCAACTGCATGCACCCTCTAATACTAAAGTTACTGCTGCAAATGAGTATTTAAATATAGGACAGAACACACGCTGGGTTAATCTAACCCAGCAAGATGGGTTAATCATAAACACAGCAAATATATAGGATTGGACTTTCTCACACTTTATTACCAACATCTCACCGCAGCATTTGCACACACACACACACACACACACACACACACACACACACACACACACACACACACAAACATGAAAATACAATTTCATCTCTCATATTGAATATTTTTTTGCTGTTATTATTTTGGGAACCCTTTCATTGTCATAGATGTGACAAAGGTTTTTTCAATTGGGGAGTGGTAACATCATTTTGATAACACCTTCTTGAGTCCTTACCCACATCCCATTCTGAAGCAGCCTAGTTCAGGCATGGCACTCTACACCTCACCCATTGGCCCACGTCCAATAAGGCCACATTATAAGGCCACACGGATACGCCTACACTCACTCCCGGTTGTTGTATTATTGTGCTGCTGCCACCCTCCATCATGCCCATCTCCCCTGTGTTGTTGGTATGTTACTATCCATCAGGTGGGATTATTTATCTGATTGCTCCCTGCCTCATAGTTATGTATGTTGTGCTTCCCCTAGATACATCCACTCTGCCAAAGTTAAACCTATTTTCATGTCTACGGTTATCAATTAATGTTGAAATCTAATATCTAGTGTCTTGACTGAACTGCAGTTGTGAACATGAGCGAAGGATATCTCACAGCATACATCATAACACTTACATCATAATCAAATCAAATACATCAATTGTGCTTTTTTTGTACATAAAATATGCACATTGTAAGTTCAATATAGTCTAAGGTACTTAGCAATTCTAAGTAATATATATTTAATATGGATATGCTTTAATTTAGTGATTGTCTATGTATTCAAACACGGGTCAAATTTGACCTGCAAACACCAAAGGTGTAAACCCTTTTTGAACACAATAGGAGGGCTAAGCCCTACTGCTGAAAAACAATGGCTATTATGGAGAACAAGTAGGTCCCAGTTTTATTAAAAGCATACAACTTAGTAAAACTGTATATTTTACTATGTAAGTATCATAATCAAAATGTACCCTATCTGTAGATCTGCCATTCCCTTTGTCTTCTAGACTCTGAAGCTCAAGTTACCATAGAGTTTGGCAGTGTGTTTCATGTCTGAGACCAGCTGTGAGTCTGTTTCCTGCCTTAAGAGCCCTTACAAAAAAGAAGTATATTAAAGTATACTATAAGTATACTAAAATATGGATAGTACACTTTTAGTTCACTTTTGATATACTTTTAAGAAGTATGCTTAGAAAATAGTTCACTTTTAATATACTTTTAAGAAGTATACTTAGAACATAGTTTACTTTTAATATACTTTTAAGTATGCTTTGAAAATAGTTCACTTTTGAATACTGCAAAGTAGCCTGTGTAGTGCACTTTCAGTTCATCAAGTTTACTTCCTCAAGTACTTCAAAGTATACTTTGGAATACTCTAAAGTAGCCTGTGTAGTGCACTTTCAGTTCATCAAGTATGCTTCTTCAAGTACTTCAAAGTATACTTTGAAATACTCTAAAGTAGCCTGTGTAGTGCACTTTCAGTTCATCAAGTATACTTCCTAAAGAACCTCAAAGTATACCCCCTTTATACAGGGGGGTCCAAGCTTGTTGTCACAGGGGCACTTCAACCCCTTTGGTTACTCTGCAATGTGGCTGGTAAAAACAGTCCGTTCCTTAAGTGACGACCGAAATACCATAGAACTACACACTTGTGACAGAAAGACTGATATGCTTGGAATTAGAAATGTGCTACATTTGCTGTAATTACTGTGTAAATGTTGTAGGCCCAGCTATTGAGGGATAAAATAATAAGATCTGGCATGGTGGTTGGAAACAGATTGAGGAAAACAATGTTTGCAAGTCAAGGCCACTAAAAGTTGCCCTGACCATGCTCATCTCGACCTGCACGATGTGTTCCAACTGCATGCACCATCTAATACTAAAGTTACTGCTGCAAATGACTAGTTAAATATAGGACAGAACACACGCTGGGTTTATCTAACCCAGCAAGATGGGATAATCATTTAACACAACAAATTGTGTTGATCCTTCAAGCCAAATATTGGTTAATGTTGACCAGAAGAAATGCTGGGTAAATTAACCTCAAAGGCCTAAATGGGTTATTGTTGATGTTTTATTACAATTATTTAACTTTGCATAAATGTTTATTTAATAGACTGTAAGTAAAATAACTTGGATATGTAAAACCTTATCCAGAAATTGTTAATTTTTTATTATTATTTTAATTTTATTTTTTATAAAACAAAAGCTGGCTTTTCATTGGCGTAGCTGCTAAGTAGTCCCACTTGCGAGTCAGAGGTCCAGGGATCGAGTACTACCCACAGGATGTGAAGACCTTCCAACCAAATATGGTGTGATGAGTTCATCCCAGCTCTGAGTACGTCTGCTCAACTATCCACTGCTTATTGGAGGGATAAATGGACAAAGGGAGGGAGGAGTGAGAGAAGATATTGAGGAAAGAAGAAGGAGACCGAGAGAGTGAAACAGAAAGTAAGAAAGAAAGAGATCCTCAAAAGAGGGGTAAGCATAGAGTTGTAGGTCTGTCCTGACGCAATGAAGAGATTTATCACGTTGTTGAATTGACTGTCTCTGATCAAATGACCTTTAATCTAACCAGCTGTGGCGCTTACTTTGAGGGATAGCTCAACATGACTGTCATAATGCAAGTGTTTTGATGAATCAAAAAAAGGAGATTGTGGCTGCAGGGCAATGTCCATAAAAAAAAACTGAGGCGATATGAATCAGGGATCTGTAGGTTAGGACACGTGTCGACGTTTATTAAAGAAGAGTTAAAAAAATGAAGCTTACAATACATTGCAACTAAAACTCCTTGAAGTAGCTAAATTCAAGAGACCAAAAATAGAGATTTCTATTAAACCTTTAAAAGGGGAATTGTTAGTCCAGCATAAAAATCTAAATGGGTAAACATTCAAACATAACTACTTCAACAAGAACATTTCTTTTCACAGTCATTCTTTATACAGTCTGAGCATCTTCACGTTTTAGCTGACCAGCTGGTACAGTGAATCTGCAAATTCATATAGTCTTGACCAGTTCATAGTGCAACAATAAGCACCTCTCAGATCCCACATTTAGCTACCTGCTATTTTAATCACACATTTCGTCATGTCTGTGTGTCGCCCCGTGTTGTCCTGCTCACAAGGTTTCCCTCATTCTTCTTTCATTATCCCGATTGTTGATTTGTCACAAACAAATGGCACTGTTACTATGGCCTTAAAAACAACATTTTGCCCTGTATGACATCATCTAGTCTGCCATGTTCAGACTGAGCCTACTGGCCCTGCCAGTAGAGGGTAGTGCAGCACAGGAATAAGACTTGCTGGTCTCTCTCAGCTCTCGGTCTGGTCGCTCGACCCAAGCACACCAGGCATCCCAACCAGGTGACATGACAGATCCCTCCATCAACCTAGCTGCCGGTGGGAAAAAATCCTCTTCACCGATAGGCTGAAAGTCACATGATCCCTCGGGGCCCCCTCCCCCCAGCTGACCTGGTCAGCACCAGGAGAAGGAGCGGCCCACCATGTCAAAGAACATCCTGTTGGCCTCCCTGAAGTAGCGACACAGCTTCCTGAAGGCCTGGGCGCTGAGCGGAGCGTGTGGGCGCCCCTTGGACTCGTCCAGGCACTTGTCATGGCCGCCGGCCGCCACCAGGCAGTAGAAGCCCTTGGTGGCGTTGAAGTAGAAGTTGGAGGGTGAGATGCGCGGCGGGAGCTCCAGGAACCTCTCGGCCTTTTGCAGCTCCGGGAAGGGGTCCTGAACCAAGGCCTCCCCGTCCACCACGTGGACCTGCTTTCTGGGGAAGACTTCCAGCCAGCGGGCCAGGTGCTGGTGGTACAGGCTGCGCTGCAGGGCCTTGTAGGCAGGGTCGATGTGTCCCTCGGGCCCCAGGAGCAGCTCCTCCAGGGTCTGGTAGGGCTTGTTGCGGGCCAGGCGGTTGTGGAGGACCTGGGTGTAGTCGGAAACCAGGCGCTCAGCCGGGTCTCGGACAATGAGGAGAAGGCGGACTGCCGGGTTCATGTCCCAGACGCGTGCCGGCACCTCGGGGGAGGAGAAGTACCCAGGGGTCTTCTCCACGGTCAGCTGCCTGGGGAGGGTGAAGGGCATCTGGGCCCGGTACCAGGCCAGGCCCCGGCGGTAGTGCTCCTCCACGTTGAAATAGTGGACCTGAGAGAGAGGGAAGGAGTGGGGGAGGAGAAGCAAGGTCACAAAGGGTGAGGAGAGGAGACACATCATTTGATCTGTATGTGGTCTCTGTGATACCATACAATGCCATTTTATTGTCATAACGTTTTATGTGATTGTCACACAGCTACTGAAAATGACTCCTTCGTATCTTGAATGGGACTGTTTGAATGATAAGGGTCTGAGAGTAGTCACTAGGAAGTAGACCCCTGCCGAACCATCACAATGATCACCTCGGCCTTGGCCACTTCCACGTCCGGGTGCAGGTTGAGCATCTCCAGCAGGGCCCTGGTACCCCCTTTCCTCACGCCGATGATGATGGCGCCAGGCAGGCGCTGCTGGGTGGCATTGCGGAGGGGAGGGGAGGAGGAGGAGGAGGAGGAGGAGGAGCTGGCTATGCGTAGCTCCCGTAGGCAGATGCACAGCTGGGTTTGCAGAAGGAGCAGAACCAGCAGAGCTAGCAACACTGTCCACAGCATGATGGGGAGAGAGGATACACACACACACACACACAGTCACACTCTCACACTGAGAGGCGGAGGCAAGGTCGCGTGGACGGCACTCATGTAGCTTCAAGGCGTCCAGAGACGGAACAGTTCACAGCAGGGTTCCTCAGGGTTCCTCCTTTACACTGGAGAACCTGCAAGAGACACACACACTTAGAAGATACAGATATGCAGTCTCCACCCAGCCCTGTCACAACACCTACACCCAGCCCTGTCTATCATCTCCACCCAGCCCTGTCTATCATCTCCACCCAGCCCTGTCACAACACCTCCACCCAGCCCTGTCTATCATCTCCAACCGGCCCTGTCACAACACCTCCACCTCTCTCTGCTGTTAGCAATCACCACGCTGCTGTTGTTGTCGAGGACAACATCTTATTAATTAGCTTGTCTCGTGTTCCCGCCGATCCCTGTTCCTGTGTGAGCGTGCTAATTGCACCCGGTGGGAACGATGTCGCGCCCTCGACCTCATGCTCGGCACCCCCTGCGGAGGGGATGTCGTCATTTCTCCTGCTCCCTTAGTCGTCCTCCTCGCCTAGATCCTGTGTTTGTGTTCCTCTGCCGTGTGGTGTCACTCTGCCTCTGTGTGTGTGTGTGTGTGTGTGTGGAAAGCCAGATGCCTCATGTTAAGTGGGTGGATAACCTCCGCTGTGACGGATACACTAGAGTATCTCCCTCCTGTCGCGTTGAGCATTCTGCTTCATTTCCCCCCCCCCCCCATTTCTCCTTGTGTCTCTCGCTCTCTTTGTCTCATACTTTTCCCATCACGCTTTCTATCCTTCTCTCTCTCTCTCTCTCTCTCTCTCTCTCTCTCTCTCTCTCTCTCTCACACTTTTTCTCTTTCCACCCCGCTCTTTTCCCCACATTTTTCCACCTGTAACAACTATTTCTCTCTCCGTGTGTCTCAATCTTTCTCTCCTTCTCTTCCCCCTCCCCACCCATTTCTTCCAAACCTTAGCTCTCTCTCTTTTTATCAACACGTTTGGTAAACATTCTAAGAGAATCGCTTTACAGTTTGAGCCAGTCAGAAATAGTTTCCAGAGCCTCATCTTCTCAGAACTGACCGTGTAGTCCAAACAAAGTCTTGCGCCATGCTTCAATTCAACAAAATGGCTGACTGGATTAGCAGTTTGTGATGGGTGAGTGGGGAGGCTATGTTCCTCATTAATAACATACGAGGATCCAGACGGCCTCTTTAGATCTGTTCAATGAGGCTCACGCTGCCGTCGCTGTGCGCCCTGGTCCCTGACAGACTGGCTCTCATGACTCACATCAGTGACCAAACAGCAGCGGCTGAGGAGAACAATGCCAGGGCTGTCAGTGGTGCGTTAGCTTCCCATATTGACAACAGGAGCAACAGCATGCCGCGAGAAGAAGACGACCTGAAGTCAATTATCTGTGAAGAAGCAGATGTATCATCTGTGCGTCTTCGGGGGAATCTCGCTCGCTCGCTCGCTCTCCATTTTTTTCTCTCTTGCTCCTCTCTTTTCCATTCAGTCTCTCTCCCTCCCTTTCTCTCGCTCTCTCTCTTCTTTATTCCTCCTTATCTCTCTTTCCTTCCCTCACTTTCTCACTTTCTTTCACTTTCTCCCCCTCAATTCCCCCCCCCCCTCTCTCTCTCTTTCATTCTTTCCCTCCCTCTTGCTCTATGTCACTTGTTTCTTTCTTTGTCTTGCCCTCTCTCTTAATCCTCCCTCTCTCTCTCTCCCTTTTCCCCCCTCTCTCCTAGTTTGTCAGTAGTTGTGGGGGTTTGCCAGTTGTTTGTAACTGTGCCTAGGCTCTTTGTATGTATTTTGGTATGTATCTTCTGTTGGCTTTCTCTCTCTCTCTCTCTCTCTCTCTCTCTCTCTCTCTCTCTCTCTCTCTCTCTCTCTCTCTCTCTCTCACACACACACACACACACAAACACACACACACACACACATACACACACGCCCAGCCTTAGAAGCATGGTTCCTGGGAGCGCTGGTATTTAAGGCGGGGGGGGGGGGGGGGGCAGGATTAGCCTACATGCAAGGAGGGAGGGAGGGGGGACGGGAAGGAGGTACTGTGTGTGTGTGCTCTCAGCAGGAGGGTGTGTGTGTAACTTAGTGAGAGAGATTGGCCCTGTAGGGGGTGGTGCGGTGAAAAGCCTGAGAAGAGCCAGTCTTGCCATATCACCAGGGCTGGTGGACCTAGATAAACTCTCTCTCTCTCTCTCTCTCTCTCTCTCTCTCTCTCTCTCTCTTCTCTCTCTCTCTCTCTCTCTCTCTCTCTCTCTCTCTCTCTGCCCCTCTCTCACTCTCACATCCCACCTGCTTTCTTTCTCCGTCTCCCTCTCTCTCTCCCTCTCTCTCGCCCCCCCTCTCTCTCTGTCCCCTCTCCCTCTTTCTTTGTTAGTAGCTCAATTTCTCTTGTCTTTTGTCTCTCAGTTTCTCTCTCACTCTCTTGTCAGTTGCACTTTCCCCTGTTCTCTCCAGTCTTTTTTCTCCTTTCTTTATTCTCTCTATCAGAAGCTGAAACAGAAGCTCTAAACACCTGCGGTTCCTCTGCTGGTTTCAAAACCAAATAAAAAAATTTGGGGGGGAGAAGTTTCTACAGTATACTGTATATCATCACAATAACAGGACAAGTACAAGTGCCTAGATATTACAGTAGTGGCAACCTTTCATAGAAACCCATTAAAAATGTTCTATGCTCTCATTAAAATAGATCAAAACAAGGTATTTTGCTTATGTGTCAACTTTGCATATACGCACATTTTACAAGTAGGCCAACCCAGTTTATTTGACTCATAGTTGAGCGTATGAGGGCTGAAGAGAGGGAGACGGGGAGGAAGAGAAGGTGAGAAATAATAATAATAAATCAGAAGCTAGTCTGAAAATATAGCCTGCCTGCCTGCCAGTCATTCTGTCTGTCTGTCTTTTGACCTTCATTGAAATCTGACCTTCTTCTGCCCAGTGACTCCCTGCTAGGTTTCAAATTAGACTCTTTAGAACAACTCTCCCGCTTCCACCCCCTTACCCCTACATACACACACACACTTCTGCCGTCAAATACACACCCAACAGACCCCCACCCCCTCCCCAGTTGTTCGCGCTTGAAGATCTGGGTCAATCGTATCAAACACTAAAAAGAGTTCCATCTTCCCCCTCTCTCTCCCCCCCACTCTCCTCCTCTCTCTCTTCCCCCCCACTCTCCTCCTCTCTCTCTCCCCCCACTCTCCTCCTCTCTCTCTCCCCCCCACTCTCCTCCTCTCTCTCTCCCCCCCACTCTCCTCCTCTCTCTCTCCCCCCACTCTCCCCCTCTCTCTCTCCCCCCCCACTCTCCTCCTCTCTCTCTCCCCCCCACTCTCCCCCTCTCTCTCCCCCCCCCCCACTCTCCCCCTCTCTCTCCCCCCCCCCACTCTCCTCCTCTCTCTCTTCCCCCCCACTCTCCTCCTCTCTCTCTCCCCCCCACTCTCCTCCTCTCTCTCTTCCCCCCCACTCTCCTCCTCTCTCTCTCCCCCCCACTCTCCTCCTCTCTCTCCCCCCCCCACTCTCCCCCTCTCTCTCCCCCCCCCACTCTCCCCCTCTCTCTCCCCCCCCCACTCTCCTCCTCTCTCTCTTCCCCCCCACTCTCCTCCTCTCTCTCTCCCCCCCACTCTCCTCCTCTCTCTCTTCCCCCCCACTCTCCTCCTCTCTCTCTCCCCCCCCACTCTCCTCCTCCTCTCTCCCCCCCCACTCTCCCCCTCTCTCTCCCCCCCCCACTCTCCCCTCTCTCTCCCCCCCACTCTCCTCCTCTCTCTATCCCCTCCACTCTCCCCCTCTCTCTTTCTCTCACTTTCTTTCGTATGTGGACTTTATATGGTTCATTGTGAATGATAGGGGTGTGTATGCACACAATGGGGCTGAGGGGGTGTGTGTGGTGTGTGTATTACAGTAAGAAGAGATAAGCATGGGCGAGAGGGAGGGGTTAGAGATAAGAAGAGTGTGTGTGTGAGAGAATGAGAAAGAGGGAGAGAGAGAGAGAGAGAGAGAGAGAGAGGGAGAGAGAGAGAGAGAGAGAGAGAGAGAGAGAGAGAGAGAGAGAGAGGGAGGGAGAGAGAGAGAGAGAGAGAGAGAGAGAGAGAGAGAGAGAGAGAGAGAGAGAGAGAGAGAGAGAGAGAGAGAGAGAGAAGGAAAGAGAGAGAGGGACCAGAATGGAGAGGAGTGGGTCTATGGTTCTAATTAAAAGAGCCTTTGCATGGGTGTCTGGGGACAATGCGGTTGGCACGCTCAAGTCTGTGTGTCTGGTGTGTGTGGCATGTGTGTATGTGTGTGTCTTTGCGTTTTGTTTGGCACAGTGCCGTGGATGACATTTGGAACGAGAGAGACAGAGAGGAAGAGTTAGAGAGAGAGCAAGAGAGAGAGAGAGAGAGAGCGAGAGAGATGAGGGAGAGAGAGAGAGAGAAGGGAGAGATAAGGGAGAGGAGAGAAAGGAGAAGTGAAGAGACAGGTTGTTTGTGTTCACCAGGGGGACCGATGGGTCAGGTCACTTTAAATAAACACACACACAGAATGGACACACACCTACACACACACACACACACACAGAGACACACACAGGCACACACACAAACTCTTCAACCGACCCACATACTTGTTTACGTGCCATCAAATGGGCATATGTATGTGTTCCCACGGTAACAGCCTGCAGGCCTTCTCTGATCCATCACAGTGGATTTAGGTGACCAGGTCAGACACCCCATAACTCTCTCTTTCCTTCCTCTTGCACTACCTCCTCTCTCTCCCTGTCTTTCTCTCCCCATTTCTCTCTCCCTTTTCTCTCTCCCTCTGTCTCTCTATCTCTCTCTCTCTCTCTCTCTCTCTCTCTCTCTCTCTCTCTCTCTCTCTCTCTCTCTCTCTCTCTCTCTCTCTCCCTCCTTCTCTGTCTATTTCTCTGGTCTGCTCTGCAGGTTGGGTCCCCAGGAACTAAAGACCAGGCTGTAATCTCTCTGGTGTGGTTGTCAGGAGGTTGTCTGGAGAGTTCTGTGTGTGGGAAGAGGGGCCTGCTCAGAGCCTGTGTCAGGGTTGATGGATGGGTGGAATCCATAATGTGTGTGTATTCACATATGTGTGCTTGTTTGTGTTCAAATAGATGTGTGTTCAGTTGTCTGGGCGCGAAAATGTGCACAACATTTGAGTGAATGTGTACGTGTGTGTGTGTGTGTGTGTGTGTGTGTGTACATGTGGGTGTGTAACCGAGGTTAGTTGACAGATGGGGTTAGGTTCATTATGTCTGGTCAATATTGTTATGGGCCAGTGAACCGAATATGGTCTGGGTCCTCAACTGGGTATCTGGGTTAAACACAGTCAGGAAAGGATCAAGAGAGTGAGGAGAGAGGGAGGGGGAAAGAGGAAAAACAATAATTGTTTTTAATTATGAGCGTGGCGGGGTTTGGAATGAGAAAGGGACGGATGAGCGAGGGATAGTGAAAAGGACATGGTGGAGAGGTGAGGAAGAGAGGGAGAGGTGAGAGAGAGACCCTTGGGGATGCTCTTGGAAAGAGGTTGCCATACCGACACCCACGCCAGGTGGATTTCAACACCTACTGCCTCGCTATGGCAACCGGTATTGAGAAACAACCTCTCCTGAAGCCTTTATCCCGAGAGAGAGAGAGAGAGAGAGAGAGAGAGAGAGCGAGAGAGAGAGAGAGAGACAGAGAGAGAGAGAGAGAGAGAGAGAGAAGGCGAAACTGGAAGATGGAGAGACTGAGCAGCACAAAGAAGAAGTAGAGAGATGGGAGGATGACGGGGGCTGAAGGAGGAGTAGAGAGATATTAGCAGTCACAGATGATGTCCCAGTCGGTGCCATATTACAGCCAAATGATACCCGTGATGACTGTAATAAAACTAGATCTGGATCCGGTTAGCTTCATCCCGGGATCGGCCCAGACTCATCCTGGACTCATCCCAGTCTCTGTCCAGACTCGCTGACCCAGATAGTTACACTGAAATCATTGTGAGGTAGGAGTCTGTTCCACAGAGACTCCCCATCCTCACCCACCCCCAACCCAAACAACACACACAAACACACACAAACACACACACACACAGTCCCACATATACATGCATGCTCACCTTTCTCATGTGACTATTAGGCAAATCGCTTTCACTAACAGGCAAATTACTGTTTGCAACTCTCCACAGAGTAAACACTTCATCCATCTCTGTCTCTCGCTTAATTTCTCTCTCTCCTTCACTGTGCTTCTCGGAGACATGTGTAATAGCCTGTGTGCCTCTGTGTCGAATGCCTCAGTGGCTCTCCAGACACACACACACACACACACACTCTCACCATGGGAGATGAAGCGACAGGCTGGAGGACATGAGGCCCTTAGCAGGGGGGTTTTGATTGACCAAGCACTTTATGACTCTTAAATGGCTTTACCCCCTCCCCCTCTTCTTTCTTCCCTTCATCCCTCTTTCCATCTCGTTCCTCCCCCCCCCCCAGGTCTGCAGACTCTCACCGGGAGTGGAGGTTAATGAGAGCAGACACAAACAGCTACAGCTACTATCGCACAGCCACCCGGACCCAGACCCACGCACAAGTGCACTCACACACACACACACATGCACTCCACCATGCCTTCACACACACACACACTCACTCACGCACACCCACGCACACCCACATGTACACTCACTGACACAGATACATACATTAACACACACAGAAACGCACACATGCTGCAGCTTGCACTCCTACCGGCGCTCAAGCACCAAGGTCACCCCCATGATCCTAGACTGCAACCCCCCACTGGGGTGCTCCACAACAATCGCCCTTGGTCCACACACAGGGGGGTCTTGTGTGTGTGTGGGGGGGGGGGGTGTGGGGGAGGGGGTGGGGGGGGGGGCAAATGAGTTTGTTAAAAACAACTCAATAAGAGGAAGATTGGGGTGATTGATTTCAGCAGTCTGAACAGCAGGAGGGGCGGGTCATTCTAACGTTCTTCTATTGATGCGTTTTTTAGTGTGCTTGCTATCAGCAAGGCACTGCTATCTCACATATTTAGGATTATTAGTATGCTAGCTATCAGAAAGACATGATGACAGGGATGGCATCATCCACCAAGGAGAACCAACACTAGAGCCAGCAACTGAACCAGAACCAGAACCAGAGCCTGAATTAGAACAAGAACCACCATGTGAATGACCAAAACCACCAAATCAATTAGCACCAGAACCATAGCAGCTAACCCACCTCAAGACAACCTGAGGACCCTGACTGACAAGAACCACAGACCCATCCTGAGCTTCAGCCTGGGTGTGTGTGTGTGTCAGTGTGTCAGTGTGTGTTCATGGACAAAGGTGGGACCTCTCCAGCTCCCTCCATCTGGCTGTCAGCAGGGGGTCCTGTCACCTCCGTTTAGAGCCACTGGAGTGCAATGGCCCTGCCCACACCGCTTCTCTTCCTGGTCTGACTATGTGTGTGTGTCTCTGTGTGTGTGTGTGTGTGTGTGTGTGTGTGTGTGTGTGTGTGATTGTTAACGCAATCCACTCTGTATTTGCTTTGTGTGCGTGTGTTTATCTGTGTGTGTGCTCCTGTGTTGTGGTCTACCGTGAGGACCTTAACCCTGATGTTGGTGGATGGTTGCCAGGTTGATGAACCCTCCCGAGGTCCTGTAAACACAGTGTTAGTCAACCCAGAGCCAGCAGAGGTTAACAAGATAGACAGATGGCCTCTCTTTTAAAGTGGATTAAAAGCATAGTACCGCTGATGTGGAACTTAGGGTCTTAGACAGGTGGTCCAAACTAAAACAACGGATGAGCCTTGACTGAAACATTGTTTACGACAAGACGACAAGACAACCAGACGGCAACGTCGGCTTTGAAATTCAAAACCGTTTCGAGTGATGAAAATGTTCAACTCAAAAGTGATGCATTTCACTATATTTCAAACTGCACTTCTGGATGTGACGGCCACAGGTGGGATAGACTCGAGATGTGCTGAGAAGTCACTTAGAAGTCCTACAACTCCCAGAACTCTTGATGAGGGGTTCTAACCTGCTCATTGGCCAGGCAACAGGGTTAATTGGCCATTCTGTAAAGTGGGCAGTTCCTGATCGTGTCTGGTATGGTGACTCACACACACACACACACACACCTACCTTCTCCCACACCACTCATCCTTGATGACTTGAAGACTGGATGCCTCTCTGTGCGCTCCAGAGGACTCCGGAGAGCTCAGAAAATAGCGTTCATGTATTATTCAACCTGCTCGTCGAGCTAATGCTGTTTAATGTGCCCAAATAGACAGAATACCCACAATGCACCTCTGTACCAAGGTGACAGAGCAGTTGCACTCACCCCACGCAATGACAGACTGCTGAGAGGGAGAGACACGCAGAGAGATCACTGGCTGAGAGAAGGAGAGCTGACAGTGAGTGACAGCACTGACAGGGAGAGACAAGGAGAGTGACCACAGATAGAGACAGGGAGATAGGGAGAGACACAGGTAGAGAGACAGGTAGAAACACAGGTAGAGAGACAAGTAGAGAGACAGGTAGAGACATACGGGGCGAGAGACAAGGAGACAGACAGGGAGAGAGACTACTGATATAGACTGATCACCTTGCTCGCAGACTTCTCACTTTGTCAATCTCGCTCTCTCAATTATTTTTGCTCTCCCTGACTTGCTTTTGGCCTCCCATGCTCTCTAACTTTCCCGTTCCATTTTTACATTTTTATATTCTTAATACCACATTCTCCCTTTCTTTACTAGTTATTTGCCTCTCTTCCAGCCTCCTCTTCAACCACATTAAGATGAGTGGAACTCAATGGGTGGAGCTCAATGGGTGGAGCTCAATGGGTGGAGCTCAATGGGTGGAGCTCAATGGGTGGAGCTCAATGGGTGGAGCTCAATGGGTGGAGCTCAATGGGTGAAGCAGTTGACTGCAGATCGAAAGGCTGCAGGTTCAAAATCCCCTGTGCAGCGTGTCGCCTTGGATTAAATCGTTTGTTAAATGAATGAAATACATGATGTCATTATTACTTTTAATTGACACATTTACTATGTATAAAATAGAACTAAAGTAAAGCGACTGGGCTGAGGTGAACAGAACAGGGTTGTCCCGCTGGAAGATGAATGGTTGGATGTCTGTGTGTATGATAGCCAGTCACTACGACTCCCATGACACCACAGTGGATCTATTCACTGTATCTCAATCTTTCTCTTCTAGACGTCTCTCCCTCCCTCTTTCTCTCTATCTTTCCACGCACGCTCTCTATCTCAATCTCTCGCTCTGCCTGTATCACACTCTATCCCTTTCTCTCGCACCTCGTGTATCTCTCTCCCTGTCTCTCCCTCTCGGTGTCTCACTCTCTTTGTGTTTCTCCAGCTCTGTTCCTCTTCAAGCAACACAGAAGGACATGTAGACAGACTGTGGATTCGCCTCTGGCCCACATGTGTCTCATTTGACCTGAGCTGGGGCATATACCTCGAGAGGACCACTTCTCTTCCCACGCGTTGACAGTTTAGACACAACAAATATAGAATTACCCACAATTTTTCACTTTCTTCATCAAAACGTTTTCACTTTCTTGTAGGTGAAGGTTACGATAGAGTTTGTTGCCTGACGTGTGTTTGTTTTTCACACACACACACACACACGCACGCGCACACACACACACACACACACAAACCTCCAGACCTTGGTCCATACTCTGAAACTGACCGTGACTTTAATCCCTGACCCTGACCTCGACCCCAACACAGACCCAGCCAGCCCCAGGTCCGGACCCAGATGTTTATCGTATGCACCTTCCTACCACAGAAAATTCCTTGTCTGTGTGAACTTAGTAAATGGTGAACATATAGCCTATCTGATCTGGTCTTGAGAAAGTAACTAACAATTGAAGACTAATTTACATGTAATAGGATAACAGTCACACGGCTGAAAATACCCTGGATCTACAAAACACAGGAACCCACAGGAGCCAGGATCAAGGGGAAAGGAAGGGAGGAGAGGAACAAGAAGCGATAGATAATGAGTGAGAGAAAACAAGTGCTCTTACCTGAGTGATGAGTCTTCCTCTGGTCTTGTGTCTTTCCCTGATGTCTATCTCCTTTTGTCTTCTCTTCCACAGACAACCTCAGAGTGGACGGCTCTGAATCACTTTTCTACCTCCTTTCCTTCCTTCCTTCGACTTCCTTCTGTTCCTTCACACTTCTTCCCTGGTGAGGCTAGTCTCTGTGTGTATGTGTGTGTGCTTGTGTGTGCGTGTTCGTCTGTGTGTGTGTGTGAACCGTACGTCTTTGGCCCCGTGTCAGACACTGTGTGGGAGAAAGAGAGTGTTTTTGAGCGACTTTGCTTTGTGTCGACCCTGTTGAGCGTGTGAGAGCGAGTGAGTGGCTGAGAGTGAGTGAGACCGATAGAGAGAGAGAGCGAGACAGAGAGAGAGAGAGAGAGAGAGAGAGAGAGAGAGAGAGAGAGAGAGAGAGAGAGAGAGAGAGAGAGAGAGAGAGAGAGATAGAGAGAGAGAGAGAGAGAGAGAGAGACAGAGAGAGAGAGAGAGAGAGAAAAAGAAAGAGTGAAAGCTTAGCTAGCACAAACACATCGCCCCCTAAGGGAACCCCCCCCATCTCTCCCACACAGACCCGCCCCCTCCCCACAACTCCCTTTCATTTTTCTTCTATTAAATCCTTCCATTCTTTCAATGGAACACCTTGACTTGACTGAACAGAGAATTTCACTCTCACAAGTTTACATTATACAGAATATATATATATATATACAAATAATTCTTCAGTCGTTTCTCAAACTTTCGTTCTCCTTAGGTTTTTTTTTCTTCTCTCCCTATCTTTTTGCTTCGGAGAGCCCCTTAATCATGAATAAGTTACAACCAGACAGTTGCATAGGCTTACATAAAGCAAAACAACGCAAACATTTCTCTGTGTTCTGACAGTGACTGTCTCTGGTAACACCTGATAAAAAAATGTCCGTTTGCACAGTCTCTCATCCCATTTAAGAGATTTGTTAAATATTTAGCACACAAAAAAATTCTGAGTAATTCTGTCTCTGGATAACATTGAATATTTCATGAGAATTTGGAATTAATAGCACTAAGTATTCTTGACAGAGCAATACAATTTTAACTACTTCATAGATGACAGTCTACAAGGTTATAGCTGTAAAATGTGGCCCTACCAAGACTTGCAGACAGTAAAAGTATATGCAACACAACAACAACAATTTTATTGTTCATAGAAATAATGACGGTACTCTTTCCCAGTAATTTTGGGTGAAATTGATGTGTTTTGTATCTTGAGAGCAAACACACACACACCAGAATCCAAAGGAGTGTGAATGACAGGTCAACTGTAAAAATCAGGAGTTAATAATTCAGGATGGTAAGTAGGTGTGTGTGTGTATTATCCTACATTTCTTAAACGAGGCCCACTACATATCCAGTCTCATAAAATACTCCAGAAACCATCCAGAAAAACATCCTACATCCTGTCGTATTGAGAAGCAAACACGGCTATTATTCTGAACCCCTCGACACCAGGAGGATGTGTGTGAACAGCGACGAAGACGAGGGAACTGTCTTAAGCTGCATGAGAGAGAGAGAGTGCATGCACGGCTGCTGTGCCAGTCGACAGGAAGTTGCGAAGGTGTAAAGGTGTGTGGTCGCGAGTGACGCGGCCAGAACGAATCTCTCGATCGACATCCGACCTTGAAACGACCTCCGGTCGGGGTTAACTCGGAGCGCGATGGTGAGGCAGCCAAACAAGACTCCACACAGATGAGCACTGGGGGCCGGCGTAGGAGGTGTGTGTGAGTGTGTCTGTGTGTGTGTGTGTGTGAGGAGTGTGGGGGTTGGAGCTGAAGAGACCCCCTGCTATCTTAACATCTCCAGAACCCCCCACCTTCAAGCTTCCCTCCTCTGCAGTCAGGATTTCTCTGTGCATGTTTCGCGGTACCAAGGTGGGGGGGCATATTTCTTTTGCAAAACCACCCCCCCCCCCCCCTGTTGGGGGGTCTCTGTGGGGGGTACATTTGGCAAGCCCCCCCCCCCCTCTCCCTGCTAGCCCAGAGACACACTCAGGCCCTCCCCTTCCTCATTAGTACTACCCCCCCCCCCTCTCTCTCTCTCTCTCTCTCTCTCTCTCTCTCTCTCTCATTCTCTCTCATCCCCACCTAGCATCCCTGTCTCATCCCCCCTCCACTCATTGTCTTCCATCATCCCCCTTTCTCTCTCTCTCTTTCCACTGTCTCTTTTTCACTCTTCCTCTCATTGTTCTCTCTCTCCCTCACCACCACCACCACCACCACCACCACCACCACCACCACCACCACCACCACCACCACCACCACCCCTCCCCACCACCACCACCACCACCACCACCACCACCCCTCCCCACCACCACCACCACCACCACCACCACCACCACCACCACCCCTCCCCACCACCACCACCACCCCTCCCCACCACCACCACCACCACCACCACCACCACCCCTCCCCACCACCACCACCACCACCACCACCACCACCCCTCCCCACCACCACCACCACCACCACCACCACCACCACCACCACCACCACCACCACCCCTCCCCACCACCACCACCACCACCACCACCACCACCCCTCCCCACCACCACCACCACCACCACCACCACCACCACCACCCCTCCCCACCACCACCACCACCACCACCGCCACCACCACCACCACCACCACCACCCCTCCCCACCCCTCCCCTCCCCACCACCTCCACTACCACCACCACCACCACCCCTCCCCACCCCTCCCCACCACCTCCACTACCACCACCACCACCACCCCTCCCCACCCCTCCCCACCACCTCCACTACCACCACCACCACCACCACCACCACCACCCCTCCACACCCCTCCCCACCACCTCCACCACCACCACCACCACCCCTCCCCACCCCTCCCCACCACCTCCACCACCACCACCACCACCCCTCCCACCCCTCCCCACCCCTCCCCACCACCTCCACTACCACCCCCTTCTCTCCCATGCTCTGTCAACCACCCTCTCATCCCAGCAGCAAACCAGGAACACCCAACTTTCCTTTTCGTCTTTGTGCAAACTGAGAGATTGGGCGTCTGGGTCTCGGTTTAATGCTTTGTCTCTGAACGTTTCCCCTCCGCCCCTCTCCCTCTATCATTCTCGACCTCCTCCGGAGCTTAGTTTATCTCCCTCAACTCTCTTTCCTGCCGCCGTTCCATTTTCTCTCCATTCACACATTCACATGCAGTTCTTTATTTTTGTCTTTCAAGCTCCGTCTGTGATTTGGCGCGCAGTCGGTTGGTCCGTGAGAAGCGCCTAGAGGGTGGCCGCGCAACGGGGCCGCGACATCTCTGAATAAATAAGCATGGGTAATTTGCTCCGTGTCTGCCCTTCGCTCTTTTTTCCCTGGCACTCCCGTCGTTCCGTGGTTCAGGCGGAGGAAGATAAAAAACCACAATAAGATGGTGGGCGATCTTCACAGAGACTCATTATATGGTTGTCACTGAAGTTTTCTCTCAGCTCTTTGTGTCGGCCGGCTGAGCTTCTCTCAGTCAGACCTCGCTTCTCCGGCAAAATAATCTCCGCATTGGCTCAGTAGCCTAATGATGGGGTGTTGGGAAGAAACGCTTGATTCAGCGAAGCCAGCCAGCCCAATCCACTCAAGTCATTAACTCAGAGCACTTGAAGCCAACAATACTAAATCCATGCAGCCTAAAGATGTTAGGTAGGCCTAAATAATGACTGATATTTAGACCATGCAGCGTTTATTTAAGTATTGGATAGCCAACTGATATCTGTCTAAATTAGGTTTGATATTTTATTTTCACCCGCACACGCACGATGATGGCCCAGACTACATTGGAGTGTGAACGAAAGGTCAACTGTAAAATCTGTAGTTATGCATGTACTAATGCAGGACTATGTGCGTGTGTTTGTAAGACTATCTTCGCTTTAGCGACTTAGGAGAGAGGAACCATGTCCAAGCTGGCCCATAACACGTTCCAAAAAACATCCCCGGAATCTCCCCCATTGAAGAACTGCCGTGCGTGCCTGATAGAGACTCATTAAGAGACTTCCATTCAGCAAACAACAGAATAGTCTGTCCCCTCTCTGGGAACATTTGGTCATAGCTGGCATCTCCTCATATCTCCTTGCCGAGTCTCCCATGATGGCACACGGTTCTCTGAAGAATTCAGAGACATATAAGGAGTTAACTGGCCATTGAGGCGTCGTGTAACTGCGCGAGACAAACTTTGAACTGAGCCTAATTAGCAAAGTCCAACCAGCTGGGCTTGTTGGACCTCTCCTGGTGCGTCAATGAGCGTTGTAACCTTACAGGGTTTTTTTTAATTTACGGAATCGAGTTGACTTGAATTCCTGCTGTTCGTGGAAACGCCCGAGGTTGAGAACGGGGGACGGTCGTTATGGAGATGGGCTCCCTGGCTAAGGTTACGACTGTACACACTTTTAACACTTGTTTAGGCGACCGACTGGAGTTCTGGCGAAGTTAATGAGCAATTTAGTAAGAACGCGCAAGTTCAGGACAGGATTGTGTCCTACAGGGGCATATAGGTTTGTTTTCAAATGTAGGCTAGGTGGGACGACTTTTTAATAACTGAGGAGGCAGCAGTTAAATACATTTGCCGTGTTCCACCCATGTCCAAAGAAACTCACGCCCCTGTCCTTTCTTCGCTGATGATGTCAGGCACTATTGGATCGGTGTTGGGATCAAAGACATACAGGGGCGCCGTATAGAGGGGGAAAGTTAGGACGATTATAGGGCCCCTGACTGCCTTTTTTTTCATGGGGCCCAAAATGGCGGGGCCTCTGAAGACACATACACAGCCCAAACACGGACTACATGTGTGTGCATGTGCGTGCTGCTGGAATAGCTGCGTGTGAGGATGTGAAGAAGAGTACTGGCAGAGACACAGAGGAGTCACATGTTTGGGTCCTATACGCGCTCTGCGTCTCTGGAGAAGGATGTAGGCTGCAGGGGTGGTTTTACGCCAGCAGACTCCCTCTCCACTTAGGGGAAACGTGAGATGGTTCCCGCCCCCCCCACCACCCCCCTACCCCCTCCACCTGCTACTTCAACAGACAACAAGAAACAAGAGGATGAACTAAAAAAGAGAGTTGGGAGAGTCAAGTTTTGGGTGAAAAAACAGTTTGTTTCTGCTTTTTTAAGGGTGACCTATTCAGCTAAATAAAGCCAGAATTTCATCATTTCATCATGAATGAAACAAATCTCACATTTCTGAGGTGTCTGAAGCTACTCTCCCTGACAGGAGTAAAAGATCATCGTGAAAAAAAGCTCATTAATGCAAACGAAACCCATGTCCATTATCTGTCACATTTACACTCTCTCACTCTGTCTGTTGATTTGCTTCTTTCCTTTTTGCTGTCTGACTCACGCACCGTCTGACACCTGCACGCACACTTTCTTTCTTTCTTCCTTTCTCTCTCTCGCTCTCTCTCCCTACGTCTCAAATCCCATCTTTTTCTTTGGCTTTCTCTCTATTCTTTATACTCTTTTTTAGTTTAGAACGCACTACAGCTGACCTTACAAAGTATGCACTGCTGCATGCAGTATGCAAACACTTCTCTGGCATAGCATCGCACCTTGAACTTTGACCCCCTTGCTCAAACATCCTAGCCTGGCTGCCAGCCCAACTTCTCCCCGCCCACAAAAAAATGTGGTTGGGAAGTTGGGTCTGGAGGGTCTTGTATTGGGGAACAACTACAGAAAACCTGAATCTGGGCGTACCAATGAAATTGCCAGGGCGGGCTTTATACGATGATGGATAGATGGTCAACAGTAACGTAATAAACAACGTCACGAAAGAGGCCTTGGGTTGAATTTGTTTTCAACAAACAACATATTACGTTGCTCTGATTGGTTGAAGGTCCATCCAATTGAGTGAAGAGGCATTTGTTTTACGAGTTCGGTTGAAACACGCCCCGTAGTCACAGCCCAACGGAGAGTTTGCAGACTCATATTCTGACTAGAATTATGAGTATGACAACGTCAGGCTACAAACATCCATCACAGTTCGACTCTTTGTCTCTTCCTCTCTCCCTCTCGTTCTGCATGATCCCCTCCCCCCTCCCCCCTCCCCCCTCCCCTCCACACCCAGAGCAGCTGTGGTGTGAATTGGGTGTGTTGTGGCTGGATCCTTGCTCCTATGGGTGCTCCACTATGACGCTCATAGGAGACCTCCTGGCCCAGAGAAGGGGGGAGAGGGAAGAGAGAGACAGGAGAAAAGAGGAAAGGGCCTTGGTGGGGGGGGATTGAGGAAAGGAGAGGAGGGGACAGGAGAGGAGGGGGGGGGGGGGGACAGGCTTTCTCTGCCGCAGCGCTTTGACCCCTCTGGGTGTTTGAGCTGTCCCAACAGGCTGGTCCACCCAGGGGTCAGCAGGTCAGCAGGTCAGCTGGTCACACATCACAAAGCTACGCTCATACAGCATGTCTCAACGTACATGAGATGGTGTGTGTGTGTATGTGTGTGAGGAGTCCCTCAGTTCATGTCAGGGTGATGATGAAGAGACTGGTTGGGCTCTGAGAGGATTTGGTAAACAACTGATGCAGTACAGTCTGTCTTCCTAAACATGCTGATGGCAGCAAGCTTCCTTTAATCCCACTCTTCCTCCCTCCTTCCTTCCTTCCTTCCTTCCTTCCTTCCTTCCTTCCTTCCTTCCTTCCTTCCTTCCTTCCTTCC
>NC_140388.1:6875000-6897500 GCF_054491055.1 Hypomesus nipponensis | reverse complement strand
CCTGGAAGGTATATTTATATCTGCCCCTGGACAGAGAGCTGTCTGTGTTCAGGTATTCTGGGCTCCAGTGTTGAGCGACACGAGAGATTCACTCACCGTCAGATACCGAACTGCGGACAGGACCAGCATGATGTCACACCTGTCTGGAAACGCTTCGGTTGCGTGTCCATTTAACAGGACAACGGACCAAGTAGACCAGGTCAAATAATATAGGAAGGCCTAAAACACGTGTTGCTCAGTGACTATGTTCTTGCATATATTTGCGTTGTAGTTACGCAGCCTATTACCATGTTGATGGTGAGAAAATGTTTCGAATAGTTTGTGTCAGTTAGAACAGGTTGTTGGACAAAAAACATGAATGATTATAATATACAGAATAATAGGTTTCATTCAATATTACAGTTTTTCACAATTGCTTAAACACATTTCTTGAAACAGTCCCCCACTTTCTCAAAACTGTAAACACGAAACCTCATCTTCAAGCACTATTTACAAAACCTCTGAATCTTCTTGCAAAATGAAACTTTCGCCTCAAAACAGATTTACCTGTGCTCAAAATCAAACAAATCATAAACACAGTCATCAAAATTATATACACTATCAAGCAGTCAGTAAACAATACACCAAAAAATTGAAAACACATGGTTCAAAAAATATAGTTCTCAGGGAGAATCAGTGCCATACAATTTGATTCAAAAATCAAAGGAGAAAACATGTGATCAATGTGCTTCTTCTTGTCTTTAGACTGGGTAAGGCCAGAGTACTTTGTTGACATCACAAGCAATATTTTATCACCTTCAACAACCTGTTTGCTTTCTGAACTGGCTTATATTACGTGTAATTATGTCACATCATTTGAAAGAAGTGAAATACATTTTGAGTGGTGGTGTTTAGTCAATGACACGTTTTCTCTCACGTTTTTGTATTTGATTGTTGCCATTTGTGTTTACCAGTATGGATGACATGTGCATTAGAGTGCAGAATGTGTTTTAAAAATGAGAATGTGTTTAGAGTTTTGCTGAAAATTCTGAGTGAGATCTGCAAATTGTGTTTTAATATGTGAAATGGTTTAAGGTATTGACAACAGACAATTAGCTACATGAGTTCAGGCAACAGAGAACTTTGTCACTTCAGCCAATGGTAATCTTCTTGTCTACACTTCCATCTAGTGGCCAAATATTGCCAATACATATGATCATACTGCAGTAAATGTATTAGACATTTTAGAAATGGTTTCTATGAATGAGAACAGTTAGGAAAATGTGTATTCTATGTTGTTCGCCAAAAAATCGACATTTCGTCTGTCTGTAATTTGTTAAATTAATAGTGGTGCGTCGTCAGTACGTGAGGTCAAAGTGGGCGGGCACTGCTCTTCCTTATCTCACGCAGCTCGAATGCCGTTACAATGTTATTGTAAGGATGTAAATATGACCAAATAGATCTATTTCAGTTGCTGTATATCTAGGCTTCCGAACCTGCAGCAGACGCGGTTGCAGCAAATCAAATCAGGACTAACGCGTTGTCTGCTGCGGTACCAGCAGTATTTAGCCTACAGTAATATTCCGAGGGAGTGGGAACACGGGAGTACAATGTTGAGCTGTTACCGTGATCGAGGATGTCTAAGGTACGTTTACCTTGTCAGCTGCCCATGACAATTGCTATCAACATCTCACCCTGCAATGCAAAGGGCAGAATGATTCCAGTTTAATTAATAGTTCGACAGATACCTTAGAAAGAGGCCAAGGGCTCGCTGTAACTGTGCTGTCATTCATTATTAACTGTTTTCTACCAGGTCACGCCTCCAATGTGAGTAATCTCCAATCACAGTCTAGTATGGGTGAAGATGGACACTTCGCCATCCAATCACATATCGACTTCTGGCCAGTTGTGGCCATGTCAGAACGGCTGGTCCGTAGCCCCATCCCAGACTGGAAGTCCTCCAGAGCCAGCCTGCCACCCCTTACCCAACCTCCAGTACCTGAGCCTGGGCTCCACCACCACCCAGGGCCCTGGTGATAACAACCTCCAACGGCCCATACTGGAGAGCCATGACCAGGACTGTGGAGGCACTTTCCCCCTCTTATCATCGCAGAGCCAGGGTTCTCTTAGCATACACCCACCCACAGATCCACACTGCAAACACAGGCCTTCCCACACAGCATCCCTACAACCACACCACAACAATATACTCCAAAATCCTCCACTGGAGGTGCCTTGCTCAAACCTGGCAACCCACCACCCCCCTCCAACCACACTGGCCCTTCCTAACCGTGAACCCCCATCCTCCAGTGGACCGCAATCCTTACGAGGGCCCCCTCCGCTCAGGGTAGCCTCCTCCCATGGAACCACCAATGCCCCTCCATCATATCAGGCTGAGGGAGGAGACCCCAGCCATCCTCCAGATATGGGACAGAGCCCGACCCAGGGGTCATGGAGTACACGCCCCATCCAGAGGTGTCCACCCCCCCCTGTCTGGTCCCAGTCTCCCTCCTCCCCAGTCCAGCCAGCCTGGTCTCCCTCCTCCCCAGTCCAGCCAGCCTGGTCTCCCTCCTCCCCAGTCCAGCCAGCCTGGTCTCCCTCCTCCCCAGTCCAGCCAGCCTGGTCTCCCTCCTCCCCAGTCCAGCCAGCCTGGTCTCCCTCCTCCCCAGTCCAGCCAGCCTGGTCTCCCTCCTCCCCAGTCCAGCCAGCCTGGTCTCCCTCCTCCCCAGTCCAGCCAGGGTGGTCTCCCTCCTCCCCAGTCCAGCCAGCCTGGTCTCCCTCCTCCCCAGTCCAGCCAGGGTGGTCTCCCTCCTCCCCAGTCCAACAGCAATCTCTTCTGGCTTCCCCTCAACAGCCATACACTGGTAAGCTGCGCTGCAACATACCAAAATGTACTTGAGCTACCATTCAATAATCACGTGAAACAGATTTTTTATTTGCCCGGTTAAATTCAAACGTCAAGCCATGCTGCACTAACTGTCATCACAGTTTGCATTGGTACGGCATTGTAATTACACTGTACCAGTATGGAAACATCATCTACAAATAAATGTTTATTTTTATTTTCTATTTGCAGTCTAGTATCTTACATGTATTTGTCTCTTCCCTCAGGTGCTGGCTACACAGCTGATACAGCATCCCATCCTTGCAGAGGACAGTCTCTAGAGGAAGCCTCTACACATCCGGTGAGAGAACACCTACATCGCAACACCCGTCTCGTATGAAGCTATATCTGTTATAGGGAACATTGTAAGTGTATGTTGTTACACAGACCGTCTTTTGATTCTAAGTGCGTTAGAACTATGCCCTTATCGTCCTTGATCTTCGCCTGTGCTTTCTTTAGGCGCTGTTTGTATGTTGCTTTGAATAAAAGTGTCTGCTGAGTTTATAAAATGTAAGATATCATGAAGACATAGTCTTCTATGGGGAACGTCATGATAGCTGTAAATGTGGAAAAAGACTGTACTGTATGTCCTGTAGGGAACTGCATGATGCTGTGTTCAGTGGATGTTGGTTAACGTATCTCTCTCTCTCTCTCTCTCTCTCTCTCTCTCTCTCTCTCTTTCTCTCTCTCTCTCTCTGTCTCTCTCTCTCTCTCTCTCTCTCTCTCTCTCTCTCTCTCTCTCTCTCTCTCTGTCTCTCTCTCTCTCTCTCTCTCTCTGTCTCTCTCTCTCTCTCTCTCTCTCTCTCTCTCTCTCTCTCTCTCTCTCTCTGTGTCTTTCTCTCTCTCCCTCTCTCTCTCTCTGTCCAGCCGTGTCTGTCTCCAGGAGAGACAGGGGCCACCTCCAGTCCCAGCTCTGAGTCCCGCTACGGTCTTCAGCCTCAGCTGTTACCCAGCGCTGTACGTCTCCCTCTCTCAGAAACTCTCTCTCTCTCTCTCTCTCTCTCTCTCTCTCTCTCAGAACTTGCTCAGAACTCTCTCCAACTCTTTCTTTCTCCAATCTTCCTGTTTTCTATGCTTTTCCACCCTCTCCTCTCTCTCCCCACCAGGTGAAGGTGATGGAGGATGACAGGGCAGAGTGGGAGGGGAGGGTGTTTGTGTCAGAGCTTGGCTCTTCTCTCCCTCCCCTGGCTACCACTGAGTGCATCACAGAAGACAGGGGTGAGACACAAACACACACACGCACGCATACACACGCACACATACTCTCTTTCTTGCGCTCAAACACACATAGGCAACGCTCACACGCGCCCAACACAGACACACATTTGTTTTTGCGTTCTATATTTACTTTACTTTCTTGTGTGTGTATGTGCGTGTGTGTGTGTTGCGTGTGTGTGCCTGAGTCAGGTAACGCCAGGCCAGGCTTCATGCGGGCGACTTCCTACTGTGTCCCCTGTGAGGGCCCCATGGCCCTGCTCAGCCACCTCCCCCTAGGGGCCCTGGTCACTCCCCTAGCCCTGCCTGGGCCGCAAGAGGTGGGGCACCCAACAGCATTTATAACAGCATTGGGTCTCTGATGTTGAAGAGAGACACGCACTAAATAACCATGAGCACTTTGATCAATCGTGTAAATGGGGTATATTTTGCCACACAGGCTCATTTTCATTCGCTGTCCCTGGCAGGGTTAATGGCACGTAACAACATTTTTAAAACACACCAAAATAGTCCTTACGTCTACTTCTTGTGGAGATCATATCTCTCCATTCGCCTGTGTGATCCTGTGCGTTGTGCTCCGCAGCGCCCCCTGCCGGTGAGCAGTGAGGGGGAGTGTGTGCGAGGCTGTGGGGCGTGTGGGGCCTACATGTGCCCAGCCGTGACCTGGCAGGACTGTGGCCAGAGGTTCTACTGCCCCTTCTGTGGAAAACTCAATGAAGGTCTGTCCTCATCAGGCTTCTTCTGCTCTGGCCTCCTCTGGTCTGATCTCTGGTCAGTGTTTTTATTTCCCTCCCTCCCTCCCTCAGTGTCATGGCAACACTACCAGCCCACCAGGGGAACAGAGGGAGTGAGGGTGGACAGAGAGACGAGGCCGGAGCTCAGTCTGGGCTCCTACGAGGTCGTCCGCAACCAGCAGGTACGCTACACACTACGTACTACAATACTGTGCACCGCATACTACGCAGTACACACCACAAACTATTAAGTGTGGGTGCCTATGAGATCCTCAACAACAGGCAGCGTGTGCGTGCGTGTGTGTTTATGTGTGTGTGCAGGAGCAGCCTGCCGTGTTGCTCCTGGCTGTAGACGTGTCACCTTCGGCTCTGAGAAGAGGACACCTGGACCTCGTGTGCCGGGAGCTCCAGTCCCTCCTGTCGTCTCTGAACAAGTAACTACACACACACCCCACGCACACACACACACACACACACACACGCACTCCCAGCCATGCTTAGTGAGATCCCCCTTCTGATTCGTCGGAGGGAGGAGGGTGCCGGCCAGTCAGGCGTGCGTGTGGGTTTGATGACCTACGACAGCAGGATCCACCTCTACGACCTCAGCCCCGCACTGTCCCGCCCACATATGCTTGTTGTCACGGAGACAGAGGATTTCCAACTTCCTGTGAGGGAGGGACTCTTGGTTCCTCTCAGAGACTGTGTGGACAGCATTGACAGGTGAGGGACAGGAACGAGGTATTCACTTCCTGTCTGATGGTAGTAAAGCACATGTAAAGTGCTTTAAAGTATTGTTCTGTGTGTGTGTGTGTGTGTGTGTGTGCAGTGTACTGCAGCTCATCCCTCAGTTCAGTGCTGAGTGTAATGACTCCAGTAGAGCTCCTTTGGAACTGCCTGTGAAGGCTGGACTGGCTATTCTACAGGTAAGTGTCTCTCTCTCTGGCTCTCTCTTTCGCTCTCTCTCTTTCTCTCTCTCTGTCGCTCACACTCTATCTCTGTGCGCACGCATGTGTGTGTGTGTGTGTGTGTGTGTATAGGCGCTGGGCTCTGTTGGGAAGCTGCTCGTCTTCCACTCGGCGCCTCTCATGGAAGGAGCTCACACACCCACCTCAGGGTTCTTCAGCTCCAACAGACCAAAGGTAACACACACACACCAACAACATGTCAGCCTTCTGGACACTGGCCATTCATTTGATACTGTATCTGGACAATAATGCCCAGGAAGGGACACTGACCCACCTCTCTCTCTCCTCCTCTCCATTCTTCTCTCTCTTCCTCCTCATCTCTCCATCCATCCCTCTCTCCTCCTCTTCTCTCTAACTCCTCTCTCTCTTCCTCCTCATCTCTCCATCCCTCTCTCTCTCCTCCTCTCCATTCTTCTCTCTCTTCCTCCTCATCTCTCCATCCATCCCTCTCTCTCTCCTCCTCTTCTCTCTATTCCTCTCTCTCTCCTCCTCCCCTCTCCATAATGGAGAGACTCCACCCCTCTCTCTCCTCCTCTGGACCTCACAGTCTCTCTTCCAGCCCTTGGATTCGGATGTCTCATTGGCTAAGAAGTGTGTCAACCAGGGTTGTGGCCTCCACCTGTTTGCCTTCTGCCAGCAGGATGTGGGCGGAGCTTGGCCAGGACACGTTCCATACCTGACAGGTGGAGCGCTCCGCTCGTACGACAGCCTCTTGGTGAGCCCCGTCTCCCTCCACTTCCTCGAATCCTTCAACTTCCTGTCGGGGTGTGTCCCTGTGGGACCCTTAGAGGACTGATTCCATTTCTCAGAGCCGCGGTGTGTCTGGGTGGAGGACTGATTCCATTTCCTCCTGCAGGGGGAGCTGGAGAGGGAACGCTTCGGCAGGGACCTGAGGATGAGTGTGGAGACAGAGAATGGGTACCGGGCCCAGATCAAGATCTTCGTCAGTAAAGGTGAGAACAGCCAGGGTCCGACGTTTGTGTGCGTTTGTGTGCTCTTTCAGATTACGAAAACGGTTGTCAAGTCTGTGTCTCACCTAGCTATCTATGAGTGCAGATGGAGCCTCTAAAGACGCCATTCAACTACAAGGAAACTTGCTACAGTCGTGATTTAACCTGCTCACTCGACAGGATGTTGTGTAATAACCTGCCCCTCAGACAGGATATTGCGTGATAAACTCCTCCTCCTGTGTCTTCCTGCTCCACAGACATGCGTGTGTCGGGATGTTACGGCTCCTTCGTCCCTGGACCTAGCCCCAGCAGCGTCGCCCTGGCAACTCTTGATTGGCGGACGACTTTGGCCATTGAGCTGTCTCACAGCAGAGCTCTGGAGGAGAAGAGGGGCGTGGTCATACAGGTAACTCCTTCAGTCAGTCCACCCCCTAATGAACAGAACCCGGTAAACGATGACACAATTTTCACTAGGACGACATCCCAGCTACAGATACTGTAGAGGCCCGCGTCCTTGATAATGACAGTTACTTGAAGAAATGCTGCGATAGTTTGATGCATCAGACATTCTAAACTTCCAATAAATAGCTTGGTAATCCTCCTAGATATGGTCTCATGTTTTCTGAACACATAACATACCTTAGGAACCAGTTTCCAATCAACATCATCATCGACAGGATCAGCAATACAATATTGATATGACATTCTGCCAAGACAACAACAACAACATCATATGGGGGGGGGTCAGACGGCTGAGTGGTTATGGATTCGGGCTTTTAATCAGAAAGTTGCCGGTTCGATTCCCGGCAGTGCAAAACGTTGTGTCCTTGGCAAAGGCACTTCACCCTACTTGCCTCGGGGGGGAATGTCCCTGTACTTACTGTAAGTCGCACTGGATAAGAGCGTCTGCTAAATGACTGAATGTAAATGTCATATGTCAAGTGCAGATATCTCCTCGTGGCTTCCAGGTGGTTGTGTCCTACACCAGCGAGCGAGGGGAGCGGAGGACGCGGGTCCACACTCTGACCCTGCGCTGCTCCCTCCACCTGCTGGACACCTTCCGCCACTGCCAGGCCCAGACGCTGCTCACCTTCTACTGCAAGAAGAGTAAGGAGCTACAAGCCCAGTGCCTCCAACCAGCGCCTCCAACCGGGAGATGTGATGTTGGAGCGTGTCGCATGTCCATGTGTGTGTGTAGCGTACTCATGTGTGTACTGCATTCTGTCCGTCCCGACCCTGGCTCTGACCCTGGCTTCCTGTCTCTCTTCCTCCGTGTCGTCCCGCGTGTGCAGTGTACTGCTCAGCGCTGGAGCGCCCCCTGCAGGAGCTGAGGGAGGAACTGCAGACGGAGGTGACGGAGGCGCTGGCCTGCTACAGGAAACACTGCAGCTCCACCTCCGTGTCCCCGGGTCAGGTCCGTGTGACAGGACGCACACGTGCACATGCACGTGTCCATGTCTCGTTCACTAACAGGAAGCTGTGTGTGTGTATGTTTGCACGTTGTGTGTATGTTAATGTGTGTGTGTGAATGTGTGTGACCCCCAGCTGGTGCTCCCCCAGCACCTGCGGGTCCTGCCCGTCTACATCAACAGCCTGAGGAAGAGCGAGGTGCTGCTGCCGGCCCAGCGCAGCTCCGTGCACACGCGCCTGGCGCTGCGCAGCCAGCTGGTCGCCATGGACACCGCCTCCACCGCGCGCCACTTCTACCCCCTGCTCCTGCCACTGGTAGGAGGATCAGGATGGTGGTGGTGATAAGGAGTTGATGATGATGGTGATGATGATGGAGATGATGGTGATGATAATGATGATGATGGTGGAAATGATGATGATGATGGTGTGGATGATGGTGGAGATGATGACGATGATGATAATGATGAGGATGGTGGAGATGATGACGATGATGATAATGATGAGGATGGTGGAGATGATGACGATGGTGATAATGATGAGGATGGTGGAGATGATGACGATGATGATAATGATGAGGATGGTGGAGATGATGACGATGATGATAATGATGAGGATGGTGGAGATGATGACGATGATGATAATGATGAGGATGATGGTGATGATGATGGTGATGATAATGATGAGGATGGTGGAGATGATGACAATGATGATAATGATGAGGATGGTGGAGATGATGACGATGATGATAATGATGAGGATGGTGGAGATGATGACGATGATGATAATGATGAGGATGGTGGAGATGATGACGATGATGCTAATGATGAGGATGGTGGAGATGATGACGATGATGATAATGATGAGGAGGGTGGAGATGATGATGATAATGATGAGGATGGTGGAGATGAGGATGATGGTGATGATGATGGTGATCAGGGGCGCCGCCAGGAATTTTGGGCCCCATGAAAATAAAAATATATATTTATATTTTTTGCTGATTTCTATTAGTTTTTCAATTTTTGGGGGGCCCCTGTCAGACAGGGTGATGGTGATTTGATGTAGATGGTATTCAAGATTTCTCCACCTTCCCTGCCCCCCCCCCCCTCCCTCTCCCAGCAGGCAGGGTGTGGTGACATGGCTGGTGATGCCAGCGGCCCCAGCCTGGGGCCGGCCCTGCGCTGCTCTGGAGCCAGCCTGGAGCCGGGGGGGCTGTACCTGGCCAGCTCCCCCCTCAGCCTGCTGCTGTGGGTGGGCCACGCCGTCCCCTCACACGCCCTGGGCCTGCTGTTCAACACGCGCTGCCTGGCATCCCTGCCCTCTGGAGAGGTGAGGGAGGGAGAGAGTGGGGGTGGGGGGAGATAGGGAGGGGGAGTCTGGGGAGGCGGAGGGGGAAGGAGAGGGGGATGCGGAGGCATGAATGGCATGAAACAAAGGGAGGATAGGAAGGACGTATAAACTCTCAGATCCTTGTGGAACCGGATACCATTTGAAACTGATGAAAGAGTGTATGTGTGTGTTTGTGTGTTACGGTGTGTGTGTGTGTGTTCATCCAGACGAAGCTGCCTGTCCTTGACAACCCTCTCTCCATCAGCGTGAGATCTCTCCTCCAGACGCTGGACTCTCAGGGGCCCACAGCCCTCAAGGTGAGCTCCCCTGAGGGGGGAGTCACAGGCCTGGGAGGGACCCTCTGGACTGTCTGGGAATCAGACTCTGCTCCTCTCTCTGTTACCTGTCTCTGTTTATCTGTCTGTCTCTCTCTCTCTTTCGCTCTGTCTGTCTCTCTGTCTGTCTGTTTGTCACTCTCTCTCTGTGTCTCTCTCTCTCTCTCTCTCACACTTTCGCTCTGTCTTTCACTCTCTCTCTGTCTCTATCTTGTTGATGTGACAGCAAAATATGTCATGAATGACTCTTCAGATTAATCAACGTTTGTGTGTGTGTGCGTGGGTATGTGTGTGTGTATACATGTGTGTGTGCATGTGTGTGTGCTCCCCTCCCCAGCTGGTGGTGGTGAAGCAGGGGGACAGTGGTGAGGAGTCCCTGCAGCGCCTCCTAGTGGAGGACAAGAGTCCCAATGGCGGCGCATCATACGCAGACTTCCTCTACCACCTCCATGTCAACTCCCTCAGACTGCTGGTCTGAGCCCACAATGTGTGTGTGTGTGTGTGTCTGTGATGACAGTACGGCCCTTAACTGTCCTCTCCCGTCTTGTAAGGACTGAAACATGTTCTTGATATGTAAATTTATTCTACTGTCATGGCAACTCTTTAATCCCTGTCTGAGATGTACTGTAGTGTGTGTGTGTGTTTGTGTGTGTGTTCTCTACTGATCGAAATAAAGGTTGACTTGAACTCTTCTTTACCCTCCCCCTTCACTCCCTTTCATTTCTTTCCAGTGTTACAGTAGTGTAAATGCAAGAACCGCAGGTGAAGCCTAGTGAAGGTTGCATATATATGCTGCTCTCTGATGTCGCTTTGAATTAAACCGTCTGCTAAGTGAATCACATGTAGTAGCGACACCCAGAGCCAGAGCACCTCAGGCTGTCAGCCCGATCACACATTCGCAGGATAAAACCAGTTCCAAATGACCGTCGACTATGAGGCACGACTTCGCCTCAACGCATTTGTAACATCAAGAGGAATAACGTTCAAATAGCCGTTGCACTGGTAACGATGTGAACGAGAAGGTCACGTGATGTTGATACTCCACATAGAAGGCGAAGCGAGCAGTTCCCCGCTGAGTCACAGTTGACTAATAAAGCTAATTGGAAGCAATGATGTGGTATTAGTCCCCATTAAGACATGTGGGAGTGAACAGTCGGTGAACTGTTTTTCTACATCTGGAAAGTGACATAACCCATGAAAATGACTGGGACAGGATAAAATAGCTCATTATGGTTTCGAAGTTGGCCGCATAATTGTATTAAATTACAAAATTGGGGTGTAAGGTACTTCAAGGTAGCCTATATTCAAAACTTTTTTTCACCACGGAGATAGGAAGCCCATATTTGTTTTAAACCTTATGAATGGCCTCTTTTATAGAGGACTCAAACTATTTCTGTGACGTGTCATGGTAATATTGAAACTAATGTCAGTTTTTTTTTCTGTTGAATCTTGCTGTGCGCTATCGCAGCACATCCGCAAACACACTTCCTGTACTGCGAAAGGAAATAGTTATACAATGCAACGAGGGATTTATTGACATTGTGGGCTAACCACAGCTAGCTGTCCACGGTGCAGTGGTATCTTATAAGTGTCACTCGATTCCTCATGTGCAGTAGTGTGTCAGGTTCAGCGCATGAGTCTGTATCATGTAATCATGCTTTCAATATATTTGAGGTTGGGATTATGGGTTGCATAGTAGATTTATTTCCCCATGAGGCTACCTTTCTGTCATGGTTTCTGTAGGCTATGTGCCTTTACGCATGTCATTGAGTGCCATAGTGATAATGCTCAAAACACAAATAACCACCCTCATAAATTTGCCCCTATTTGGAAGTACGCACTGTACAAGCGGGGCGTTTGTGTGCTATTACGTTGCCCACGCAAGCAGTTGCGCGCCGAGTCCAATCGGGGGCGGCGGAGAGCGGATTGTAACGGGTCTGTTTCTGTCCGCAGCAAGAGCCAAGCGCACTGGAGACGAGCCGTAGACTACAGTACAGAAGCTAAATAGTGGGGGAGACGTGACGCGAGCAAGCAACCACCTTGGTCGCTAGCCTTGCATATCAAACCTCTCCTTCACTCAACTAGAGCTTTACTGGCTTTCAAGGGCTCTCTTTGAGAAGGCGGCCGCAGACATATTGAACGCATATTTTGAAAACTAATTTCATATTTACGGCGGACAGAGGAGCAGCTGAAGCTGTGAAACACCCACGATATACGGAGACATGGCTACTACAACCTGTACACGATTCACGGACGAATTTCAGCTTTACGAGGAACTGGGAAAGTAAGCGTTTGCTTTTTTTTGGAAGTTGTACAAACATGTATTGAATGTGTCAGTCCGTTTGTTAGTTTGGCTTCGTCGGTGTTGTTGGTGTGGTCTTTTTCTGGAGGACAGGAGCGCAAGGCAAGGGTGACAACTCGCGCTCTCAAAATACGCTCACTCACTCTCCACCATGGTCTCTCTCTCTCTCTCTCTCTCTCTCTCTCTCTCTATCTCTATCTCTCTATCTCTCTCTCTCCACACACACACACACACACACACACACACACACACACACACACACACACACACACACACACACACACACGCACGCACACACAGGCACGGCCCATGAGTTCCCCGAAGAAGTATTGCTGTAGCTCAACCAACGCCAATGTTAAGCTTTCCGAAAATGTAGCTCGCTAACCTCTTGGCTCTGGATACCCTGTTGGGGGGGGTACGCCCCTTTCACAGCTGCCGCTCTGCCGCTCTGCCGCCGCCGCCTTCTCCCCCTCGAAGCGGGAACAGTGACTGCTGTACGCTGGTGGCTTGAAATCGCGCTGTAACCTTGAAGTTGTTTCTTAGATACATATAAAAAGTTGATTGTCAATGATGTACCATGGACGGCATGCATATGTGAGATGTAACGCCATTTTGGCCAATTCTCATACTGCTTATTTGGGAAATAGCATTTATGTCTTGACATCGGCGTCTGTTAGGCAATCTATCATTTGATGGAGGTGCAAGTTAAACTGAAGGTTGGGTCTGTGTCACAAATTCCATGTTAGGAGTCAGGGTCGTCCGACTGTGACAAATTCTTTAAAATATCTTACACCCACTCTCTAAAACGTTTTTATAAAGGCCAATGAAAATTTGGTTTAGTTTACCTGTTTCATTTCACTATAAACAATCAACATCTTCATAATCATTCCTAACAGCTCAAAAGGAGAAAACTATTTAGCAATACCCCTGCCTCCACACAATTGAGCTAAGCTCCGGAGTTTTGAAAATACAGGCTTGATCCACATTTATATGTGCATTAGGGTTGCTTAATCGCCACGATGACCTAGACTCCACGTATGCCTTTGAAGTGTGTTCGAGGATTGTCTGGAATACAACTCGAATCTCTGACTGAAAAAAAATACAATACCCATCTAAATCCACAAGCAGGGCCGTTTGTGGATTTAAGCTCAGGAGTTGAACCACAAAGACCCTAGGATTTATTCCACCCAGTATTCCCCTCCCTACTAATCCAGAATGGGAAGGGTGGATGATGACAACCTATACCTACCTCTGTTTCTCTGTACGCCTCGCAGCTTGGGAATTATCACTGCATTGAGTTTATATCTCCCTCTCTATTCAAGAGGAGCACACACACACACACACACACACACCTTTCACCAAGCAGGGCGCTTCAGTCAAGAAACCTCACTTCGCTGGGTGAACTTTCCGAGTGCAGCTGTCGGGTGTTGTTGTCCGTAAGCGTGTGTGTGTGTACGCATGTGTGTGTGTGTCCTGGATGGTGCGCGTCTGTGTACCTGTCGCACACACGCCTGCTGACCCTCCCGCTCGAGTGCAGCGTGTGTGTTTGTCTTATTTCCCAGCACGCCCCACCCTCGGAGCTATGTGGGACTGAGGTGTGTGGATGCAGGGGAAGGGGGGGGGAAGGGGTGAGGTGGGGTGGGAGAGGTATTCAAAATCACTTACATTTCTCCATTGAGATGGGCGTGGCAGACACAGGGCATTCGGAAGGGCACTGTGTCGGCACACCGATTCCTCTCCCGGCTAAGTGGACAGATGCTCGGCCAGGGTCGTTGTTGGGGTTGGAAGTTGTTGTGGCTTGGGTGTCGAAATCCCCAAGGTGCTTTACGTGTGCGTGCTCTGTGCGCGCGCGCGCGCGCGTGTGTGTGGTTGTGTGCGTATACGTGTGTGTGACCCTCAGTCAAATGCCGGGGTGTGTATTTCAGAGCGGGCGTGGTATTTGTCTCTGACTCATGGTCACTGGGCAGCTCGAGTCCTCTGGTGACCACTGACCCAGCCTTGCCATTGGTCGTTCAGAATTCTCTCTCTGGGAGTCTCACCGACGGCTGCAGACAACGTTCCAAAAAATACAACCTCTTATAGAGGACCCTATAGAGTCCTTGATATCTGAAAAATGATGCGCCGGGTTCCCAAAGTAAATAAGTAAAAAAACGGAAATTATGCCTATTCATATTTTTCTCGGCCTACCCAAAACAATTCTTCTGCCTACGCCCGTGGTTGAAACGTAAAAAGAACATTGAATGTCCTCTATCGTTAGTAGGGCTTATTTAGCCTACTAGGAGGGGTTCAGCCCGGGGCTGAGGGGAGGAATGTAGATGATGGACGACTACATTAAAAACAGGTTGTTAGAGGTTCCCCTGGGTAAAGCGCGTACCGCTCAGGTCGAAAAACAGGCGCCCGGGATTGATTCCGGCCCCGGGCCATTTCCTATATGTCTTCCCTTCTCCCTCTCTCCCTGCTTTCCTGTATCCAACTGTCTCTATTGATATGAATATAGCTGTATTAGACAAACCTACTGCTTATCACCAGGCTTCTAATACATGCTACGAGCTAGTAATATCAGAAACCTGTGTGATTAGGAATATGTCAGATGTCTGAGCGGTTTGGGAGTCGGGCTGTTAATCAGAAGGTTGTGGGTTCGATTCCCGGTTGTGCCAAATGATGTTGTGTCCTTGGGCAAGGCACTTAACCCTACTTGCCTTGGGGAGAATGTCCCTTTTCTTACTGAATAGTCGCTCTGGATAAGAGCGTCTGCTAAATGTAATATGTTTGTCTTGCTAGACTTCACTGTCTTCAGCCCCATGGTTATATGATGTGTTCATGTATATTTATGCTGGAATGAAGCTCTATTGAACGTGTGTATTGCACACACACACACACACACACACACAAACACTCACACCTACACTTTACAGAAATAGCTGATTTTGCTTTTGGAATCCCATGGGAGCCCATTAGGCAGACTAACTCACACACTACACTCCAAGACAAGGATGGAGTCTAGAGACTAACCCTCACACACTAACACTCTAGGAAGTGTCTACTTGCCGCACCCAATTGATGTCGCCAAAGTCAGAGAGAGGGTTCGGACATCAGCCTATTCGGCTAGATGTACTGGGATTTTAGATGTACTGGGATCCTAGGTTACCACCTGGTGTGCTTTAGTAATGCGGGCCAGGTTGCTTACATACTACGGTATAGAGATGATGCCATGGTAACCAGACAAGAAACAGTGTGGTCTTGGGTGTCAGTGAGCCGCCGTGACCCGTGCTATGCTGCCGTGTGAGACTGGGGAAATCTGGACTCTCTAACTAGAAAAATACTCTCTTACATTTACATTTATGCATTTAGCAGACGCTTTTATCCAAAGCGACTTCCAAGAGAGAGCTTTACAAAAGTGCATAGGTCACTGAACATAACAACGACATAAGTCCCAAGTCTTTAAGTCGACGACAGCAAATGATTTCATCTGGGATTTGTGTCTTCACCATCTCTCCCTGACGTTTCTCACCAAGGTTCCTGTTGTGTGTGCGTTTCCAGGGGAGCTTTCTCAGTGGTGCGCAGGTGTGTGAAGCTATGCACGGGACAGGAATACGCTGCCAAAATCATCAACACCAAGAAGCTGTCGGCCAGAGGTGAGTTTAACACCAACACTAACACAGTCCTGAGGACAGTCTAGTGCTGCTCGTGCTGTGCTGTTGGAGGACAGCCTTTCTCAACCCTGGTCCTCAGGGCCCACTTCCAACACACCTGATTCAAATGAATGGGTCGTTAACCGGCCCCTGCCGAGCTTGATAAGGACCATTCATTTGAATCAAGTGTGTTGGAGCAGGGAAACATTCTAGAACATCCTGGGTGTAACACTAGTGGGGTTGTAGTGCTGTAGTATTACTGTAGTAGTCTAGAAGTCCTACTCACTAATGCACGTTACTATCCCACGCCCCCGATAACAGTTTTAGCCAGAGCCAAGGCCAAATGCCAGAGCCGCATGGTCTAGTCCCCTGCCCCCCCCAACCTCCCTGCCCCCCCCCCCCCCCACCCCTTCTGGCCCACCTGGCCCCCAAACTGACAGACAGGCAGGACCTGGCGTTCACGAAGAATATAAACTTCACGTGGTAGTTCAACAGCTGGATGACAAATCGTTCGGTTTATCGCTGCACAGTCATTGAACCCTCCAGGCATGTGCAGTGGTCATGTGCAGCCTGAGATCCTGGCCACAGTGGCTGTGTGCACGCAGCTTCCTGGGGCTCCGCTAGAGCTTCCTGTCGGAGCTCCTTCTCCTGCTGGTGCAGTGCTGGACATGCTCCTCCCCTCTCAATATTTGATGGTGAGATTGCTCAAAAATGACTCGCGGTGAAAGGGGTTGTGGGTTGGCTCGCCCCTCTGTGTCAGGGCCTGGTCTGATGTGCAGGTCGGTTAGTAATGTATGATGCCGCACTAAAGAGTAGGCCTGTCAGAGAGAGAGAGAGAGAGAGAGAGAGAGAGAGAGAGAGAGAGAGAGAGAGAGAGAGAGAGAGAGAGAGAGAGAGAGAGAGAGAGAGAGAGAGAGAGAGAGAGAGAGAGAGAGAGAGAGAGAGAGAGAGAGAGAGAGAGAGAGAGAGAGAGAGAGAGAGAGAGAGAGAGAGAGAGAGAGAGAGAGAGAGAGAGAGAGAGAGAGAGAGAGAGAGAGAGAGAGAGAGAGAGAGAGAGAGAGAGAGAGAGAGAGAGAGAGAGAGAGAGAGAGAGAGAG
The DNA here is from genome assembly GCF_054491055.1 of Hypomesus nipponensis. NCBI lineage: Eukaryota > Metazoa > Chordata > Actinopteri > Osmeriformes > Osmeridae > Hypomesus > Hypomesus nipponensis. Next base: position 6,880,671 of record NC_140388.1, on the reverse strand, counting down.
AGAGAGAGAGAGAGAGAGAGAGAGAGAGAGAGAGAGAGAGAGAGAGAGAGAGAGAGAGAGAGAGAGAGAGGGGAGAGAGAGAGAAGAGAGAGAGAAAGAGAGAGCCAGACGGGGAGAGAGAGAGGGAAAGAGAGAGGAAGGAGAAGAGAGCAATACAGAGGGAGAGAGGGAGAAAGCGAGGAAGGGGACCGGGAGCGAGAGGAGAGAGGAGAGAGGGAGGGAGCGAGGTGAAGATAGAGGAGGGCCAGGAGAGAGAAGGCACCCCAGGCACTTGGCGGCTGTGGGCGATGTGTCTGTGCGCCTACATGCCTTCAGCACGGGACTCTCATCTGACCCGCACACACACACACACACACACACACACAGAGGAACTAACAGCCTAATACAGCGTGTAACGGTCATTCTGCTCATTGGTGTCTGCCTCCTGAAGCAAAACTTTATCCGGAAGGTCAGACGACCTCAGACACGACCGAAACCCCTCTGAGGTCTCCGTCGCGCTGGCCTAGGATGAGTCCGTTAAGGTTGCAATGAGTCCATAATAGTTTGGGATGAGTCGGTTTAGGGTAGGAGGAGTCCATTCAGTTGGAATGAGTTGGTTAAAGTTGGGTTTAGGCAGTTACGGTTGGGATGGGTTGGTTAGGAGAGTCAGTTAAGGTCAGGATGAGTTAGGGTTAGTTAGGCTGACTGTCCACCGTCAAAGTTAATTCAGCAATCTGGAGATGACAGCGCAGTGCGTGTTTGCCAAGTTTAGTATGTGTGTATGCATTGACTTTAGGCTTGTGTGTGTGTGTGTGTGTGTGTGTGGGGGGGTGCTATCTTTAGGCTCATGAGTGCGAGGTTGACACCATGTAGCCGAGGTGTAAAGCGTTAGAGAGCCTGTGTGTTCAAACTGCTCCTCGTCGCTGTAAAAACCATCTCGTTCTCTGAGCCACAGTGAGGTAACACGTAGAAGTCATTCCTCCAGAGTGTGTCGTCCACCCCCCCCCCCCCCCTGCCCCCTTCTCCCCCCTCCCCTCCCCCATTCCTCCCAGACCAACAGTTAATGTCACATGCCACACGTCAAAGCTTGGCAGGGGTGGGGCTGTTGGCAATGCTCCCAGCCAATCAGAGGGCTTGTTTATTGATGTGGGTACATGACAGGGTTGCAGGGGGTCAGCTATTGGCCAATATATTCTCAATGGGAATATGAGGCACTGCTAGGGATAGGAGGATCCGTGTGTAAAGTGTGTGTGTGTGTGCGCGTGTGTAGGCTGTAAAATACAAATGTTAGCGAGTCTTTGTGTGTTCGGACATGACCCTGTAGATTTGTGTGTATTTATGTTTGTCTGTCTGTGTGTGTGAACATGCTCCCGTGTGCGCGCTTTTGTGTGTATATTCTCCTGTGTGTCTGCTTGTGTGTCTGTGTGTGTGTCCATGCTGCTGTGTCGTGTGTGTTCCCATACACGTGTTCAGGTTGTGAATCCCCTGCATTGCAGGGCCCGATCTGTCCTGGTTTCCTATGCCTCAGTGTGGTTGTCAGGGTTGGACTGGGTCAATGGCAAATAACGAGACAAGCTTGTGGACATAACCCGCTCTCCTCTTCAGAGATGGGAGATGACCTTTAAACCGTGTTCCTCGTTTCTCCTCCACCTCTCTGCCTCCTCTCCACTCCTCCCCCTCTCCTCCTCCTCTCCTCCACCTCTCCTCCTCCTCCTCTCCCCCTCCTCTCCCCCTCCTCTCCTCCCCCTCTCCTCCACCTCTCCTCCACCTCTCCTCCTCTCCTCCACCTCTCCTCCTCCCCCTCTCCACCTCTCCTCCTCCTCTCCTCCACCTCTCCTCCTCCCCCTCTCCACCTCTCCTCCTCCTCTCCTCCTCCTCTCCTCCCCCTCTCCTCCTCCCCCTCTCCTCCTCCCCCTCTCCTCCTCCTCTCCTGCCACCACACAGTACAACGCTTCAACCCTGCCAAGATATCCAGGCACTCATTTACACTGCATTTCAAGTGTACAGTCACTCTCTTCACACCAAGTGAACACATTGCTCACCCTCTCCTCCTCTCCTCACCCTCCTCGCCGACTCTAGTTCTGCCCTCGCCCTCTCTCCTTCCCTCCGTCCCTCCATCTCGGCCCCCTTCCTCCTCGACGCTCATCTCTAATTTACCGTGCTGCTTCACAGCCCTGCCGGGGCTGGCGTAGCATGTCCCACTGCAGAGAACAGCTCACTGCTAAGCGCGCACAATAAAAAGAACACACACACACACACAGTAAGGCAATGCAGAAAGAGAGAACTGTTAAAAGAGAGAGAAAAAGGACCGGAGAGAAGAAAGGAGAGAAGGATGAAGGAAAGAGAGGAGGAGGAAGGAAGGAAGAGAAGGAAGGAGAGAAGGAAGGATAGAAGAGAAGGAAGGAGAGAAAGAAGGAGAGGAGTGAAGGAAGGCGTGAAGAAATGAGTAAAGAAAGGAGTGAAGGAAGGAGAGAAGGAGAGAAGGAGTGAAGGAAGGAGAGAAGGAGTGAAGAAAGGAGTGAAGGAAGGAGAGAAGGAGAGAAGGAGTGAAGGAAGGAGAGAAGGAGTGAAGAAAGGAGTGAAGGAAGGAGAGAAGGAGAGAAGGAGTGAAGGAAGGAGAGAAGGAGTGAAGAAAGGAGTGAAGGAAGGAGTGAAGGAAGGAGAGAAGGAAGAGGAAAGAAGAAAGGAAAGAAGAGAAGGCAGGAGAGAAGGAAGAATGCCGTCATTCTGAGAGAGATAATCAGGAAGAGATTGAGGACAAGGGAACAACAGTAGCAATCAGAGTGTTGTGTTTGCAAGGAGCGAGTGACAGTGGGCTCTCTTTGTTATTTAATCACCCCGTTTCTTCTCCTCTTCTCCTTCCTACTCCTCTCATCTTCCGAATCCTTAATCACCGTGTGCTCACTTCACTGTCAGCGTTCAGTGTGCTTGTGTATGTGTGTATGCGTGTGCTTGCTGTGGAAGTGTGCGTGTTCACTGTGTGTGTACACGGTTTGTGCCATCCTCAGTACCCTTGTGTGTGCGCTCGCGCGTGTGTCATCTGCAGTGCTCTGAGCGTGTCTGCGCCTGTGTGTTCCACTGTACTCTTAAGTGTGTACAATCCATCTCTTAGTCCATCATCTAGTGTAGACATAACCTGCTGTCCTGTGTCCAGTGTCCCTGGTAGGCAGGTAGATATCGGGTGAGACGAGGTAGCGGGGCTGCAGGTCCTCTGAGGCCTGGGGGAGTGACAGCTCTGCTTGTCAGGGTGTCGTCCGGTGCAGTGCAGTCCAGCTGTCCTCAAATGAAGCGCCTCGTTCTTCCTGCACGTGTGTCCAGTGTAACACACTCCTCTGTTTCTCTCCGACCTTCTACTCTCCCCTTCTGTCTGTCTGTCTGTCTGTCTCTCTCTCTCTCTCTCTCTCTCTCTCTCTCTCTCTCTCTCTCTCTCTCTCGCTCGCTCGTTTCTCAGACCACCAGAAGCTGGAGAGAGAGGCTCGTATCTGTCGTCTGCTGAAGCACTCCAACATCGGTGAGATAGTTCAGCACCCCTCACCCCTCACACCTTACCACCCCCACCACCCCCACCACCCCCAGCCCTAACCTCAGCCCTGGGCCTGGGGCTGGACTGAGCTGCCTGTAGAAGCTGTCTGCTACCGAACCTCAGTGATGTGAAGTACAATACCCAGCCGTTGCTATGGCAAAGGACATGATGTACTGGAGTATTAGAATATGTTATAGTATTATATTTCGGTGTATTTGATCTGATCTGTATCTTGCTCTTTATTTGTCTCTGATTTCCCTCTTATCTCTCTCTCCATCTCCTTATCGCTCTCTTTCTTTTTCTCTCAATCTCACTTTCCCCCTCTCTCTGCCCCCCTTCTCTCTCTCTCTCTCTCTCTCTCTCTCTCTCTCTCTCTCTCTCTCTCTCTCTCTCTCAGTTCGTCTTCACGACAGTATATCAGAGGAAGGCTTCCACTACCTCCTGTTTGACCTGTAAGTCATACCTCCTCTTCATCCCTCCCCTCTCCTAAACAAAACCTAATCACTACCCCTCCATATACACACCTCCACTTCCACCACCCACCCCCATCACCCCTCCTCCCTCTCCCCGACATTCCCATGCTCTTGTTTCCATGGTAACGTCGTGGAGGATGGGGTTGCCGGGAGAGGCGGGGCATGGGGGGAGGCGGGGGTAGTCCTGGTTTCGCTGGAACCGGGGCTTCCCCCCAAGGCTGTGTCGTAAAGAATGCTAATGAGCTGTGTGTGATTGGTGGGTTTGTGTGTGTGGCTCCGCCCCCTGCAGGGTGACTGGAGGAGAGCTGTTTGAGGACATTGTGGCTAGAGAGTACTACAGCGAGGCTGATGCCAGGTAAGACTCACACACTCCCTGTCCGTCCGTCCGTCCGTCTGTCTGTCCGTCTGTCTGTCCGTCTGTGTACCTGTCTGTCTGTGTACCTGCCTGTGTGTGTACCTGTCTGTCTGTCTGTCTGTGTACCTGCCTGTGTGTGTACCTGTCTGTCTGTCTGTCTGTGTACCTGTCTGTCTGTCTGTCTGTATATCTGTTTGTGTGTGTACCTGTCTGTCTGTCTGTCTGTATATCTGTCTGTGTGTGTACCTGTCTGTCTGTCTGTCTGTCTGTCTCTGCGTGTCTGCCTGTCCCTCTTTCCTTCTTTCTCTCTCTCTGTCTGTCTTTATCTGTCATTCCCTCTTCCTCGCTCTCCCTGTTTCCCCCCCACACATCCCCTCGACCCCCCTGACCTCCCCTCCCTCCATCCCCCTCTGTCTCTCTCTCGCCCCCCCCCCCCGCACACGTCTCACCCGCAAACCGACAAGCCTGAACGGTCACGCCCGAGCGCCTTCCCCCGCGATCCCCTCAGCAGCTCCCCCTCGTGCCGTGCTGCCGGCCCCCTCTGGGTCAGACGAGGCCCGGGCTGAGCCTCCATACTGACGGCTGCTCTCCTTCCCCCTGGTCCTCCTGTCACTGACTGACTTACGCACATGAGGTTCGAGCGTCAGGGCGCGGTGCCGTCCCTTCCTAATCTCTGACGAGCACCCCCCCCCCCACACACGCCTGCCTGCAGGGGACACACCACACACGCGGGGGCAAAAGCGAGGCGGACGAATTCGACGCTGCGCTCGCTGCAATCGGCCATTTTTCGTGAGAAGATGCACAGACACGCACACATCGGAGCTGTCAGTCAGAGGATTCCGGATGTGTTCCGTGCGTGCGTGTGTGTCCTTAACGCCCTACCATCCTGCTTCGAGCTATTTTGCTTCTGACCCAAGGTCGTTCTCTCTCACACACGCACACACCCTGCACAGGAGTGTCAGTCATCGAGGTCAGTCCCGCCTCCTGCTCCCTCGGAGACCACCAAGAAGTGGGGCTTTAATTAGCTCCCGTAATTAGTCTCACACACACACACACATCCACCCACCCACCCACGCATGCATGGACACGTTAAATGCCCAATCCCCCTATTCACACACGCACACTCTCCACACACACCTGCACACTCTAACCCCTAACTAGGTCTCTTAGCCCACATCAGCTGCAGGGAGTCACAACCTTCCAGGAACCAGGGGCCTCAGAGAGAGAGAGAGAGAGAGAGGAGAGAGAGAGTGAGAGAGAGAGAGACAGAGAGAGAGAGAGAGAGAGAGAGAGAGAGAGAGAGAGAGAGAGAGAGAGAGAGAGAGAGAGAGAGAGAGAGAG
>NC_140388.1:6870000-6872500 GCF_054491055.1 Hypomesus nipponensis | reverse complement strand
TCAGCCCGCAGGTCACAGAGCTGGACAGCTGACAGGGTGGGGGAGGAGACCACGACACACACACACACGCATGCACGCACACACAGTCGCACACAAATATTCACGCATGCCCTGGGCACCCACACATTCGCCCGTCTCTATTGCGCGCGTGTCGAGGCCCACATCTGCTTTCGGTAGAAAGTAGCAGATTCCTAGAGTAACCGCACGCACGCTAACACACACACACCAAGACACACACACGAACACTCATACACACGCTAGCCCGCACACACCCACACACACACACCACATACATAATAAAGTGGCCGGGCACAGATGCGACCTGATCAGTATTTCTTCATTGGGAGACCTTTAGAAAGTAGACACGCTCTAATTTATGACTGTGAACTTTACTGCCATGCCAGCTTTGGCAGGAGTACATCAGCCCTCCCTCTCTCCTGCTCCCCCTCTCTCCCTCTCGCTCCCTCTCTCCCTCTCGCTCTCTCTCTCTCTCTCCTTCTCTCCTGCTCCCCCTCTCTCCCTATCGCTCTCTCTCTCTCTCTCCCTCTCCCTCTCCCTCTCCCTCTCCCTCTCTCCTGCTTCCCCTATCTCCCTCTCGCTCCCTCTATTGCTCTCTCTCTCTCTCTCTCTCTCTCTCTCTCTCTCTCTCTCTCTCTCTCTCTCTCTCCCTCCCTCTCTCCTGCTCCCCCTCTCTCCCTCTCTCCCTCTCTCTCTCATCTCTCTCCTCCTCTTGCTCATCTCGCTTTCATCTCTCTCTAACCCTAACCCTCTCGTTCACTCACACACACACAGGTTACTTGAAAGATAGGAACTCTCAACCACTTACATCTCTAGTCCCCCCCCACACACACACTAAAACAGCAGCTTGTCCTCTACTGTAGGTGTGTCTAGTGGTGTATAGCTGTGTCCAGTCTAGTTCTGACACAGACTACCTCCTTCTGTCACATTCTTACCCAGTTACAACCTAGCTATGACGTGTTTATAACCTAGCCATGACATGGTTATAACCTAGCTATGACATGGTTCTAACCTCGCTATGTCATGGTTCTAACCTAGCTATGACTTGGTTATAACCTCGCTATGTCATGGTTATAATCTAGCTGTGACATGGTAAAGAACCTCTTTATGACCCAGTTCTGACCCAGCCATATCTAAGTTATGGCAAAGTTATCCTGCTCCCTGCCTTCCTTCCCCTTCTCCTGCAACACTCCTGGGACAACCCACTCACATATCACCATATTTATCTTCATAGTCTCTCTCTCTCTCTCTCTCTCTCTCTCTCTCTCTCTCTCTCTCTCTCTCTCCCTCTCTCTCTCTCTCCCCCCTTCGAAATAAACATCAGCCCCCACATGGCCACGCATCTCCTATCCTCCCCCTTCCACCGCCCCCCTCCCCTCCTGAATACACCCCTAATCCCCTGACCCCCGACCCCTGGCCTGTGCACGGGACTGTAGCTCTGCTCAGACTAACATGCGCCCCCTGGTGTTTGCATGCAGCCATTGCATCCAGCAGATCTTGGAGGCGGTCCTTCACTGCCACCAAATGGGCGTGGTGCACAGAGACCTGAAGGTGAGTGACAGGCCTCGCCTTGCTGTATGTATGTGTGTGTGTGTGCGCGCACGCGTGTGCACTCTCATGTCTGTGCTCGTGTGTGTGTGTGTTGTGTCTTTAGGACGTGTTAGCAATCGAACCCGAAGCCCTCGTTGCAGTTATGCTGCAATACAACCATCACCTCACACCCTCCATATCTCCAAATATTCCTGGTACTTCTAGACCGTGGTAGCCAGAGAGGCTGGTGTTGGTAAGGGCTGGTCCACGGGGGGGGGGGGGGTGTACACAGCAGGTGTGGTGGCTAGTGGGGCTGGTGTTGGTCTGCCTGCATGCCCCCCTGCAGCGCCCCCCTCCCCCCAGGAGGAGGTGTTGTGGGCACGGCTTTATGGCTTTATTTAGCCAGAGCACCTATTAGGTTTCAATCACGGCTTCGGTGGTGGTGGGGGGGGTGGGGTGTGCGAGTGGGGGGTGCGAGTGGGGGGTTACACCTAGTAGGTCAAGGATCTCTGAACGATGGCTGTCCCTAGAGGCTTGGGGGCTGTGTGGGTGTGTGTGTGGGAAGGGAGTGGAGGAGTATTGAAGTGTCAATACAAAGACTGCCTGAACCCATGCCCAAGATTCTACTGTATACAGAAAAGTCCTGCTCTATTTTCTGCACTTCAAATCAAGCATATTATGGGATGGAGGTTGACAAGCTGAGGTTGACAAGCGTTAGACAGTCCAGATTGAGTTGTTTCCATCTGGTCTCTCCTCTCCCGTACTCTGCTGGTCTCTGTTGTTCTGGTTTCTCCTCTCCTTGTCTCTCCTCCCCTGGTATCTCCTTTCCCGGTCTCTCCTCTTCCAATCTCTCCTCTCCTGGTGTCTCCACTCCTGGTCTATCTGCTGTTCTCTCCTTTCCCCAAGACCTCCTCTGCTGGTATCTCCTGTCTCCATATTTCCCCTCCTGGTC